>NW_013952404.1:5063490-5076944 GCF_001266775.1 Austrofundulus limnaeus | reverse complement strand
AGTCAGAGGCTGAACTACAACATAAAAATGAACAGCTGGCAGGAAAGTTGACATTTTAAAGCTTGATAAAAAAATTGACACAGGGCTTTAGAATATCGATACAGTATCGGGAAATGAAATATCGCGATATTTCAGTGTATTGATATTTTCTTACACCCCTAACTTATATAAACATTCATTATGACTTGGTGCATCTTCTATGTAACTTTCATTTTCCGTGGATCCCACAAGTGTTTATAAAACAATGCTTAAAATCATTTTTAACCATCTTTAATAGAAGCACCTTCATTTTTATAAGATAGAATAAATAATAATATTTGACCAATAGTCATTTTTCTAAAGAATTGCTGGAGTACCCAGGTACCCATTTACATGCATAATCATACCATTACGAAGCAAGTTGGTCTCTACAAGGTATTTCATCTGATTTTAATCCCATTGTCCCTCTTTAGAAGCTAATTAGCTCAGTTAAGTGCAGGGTTAATAATATAGAGGACATGTTTCACCCCTGTGTGTAGCACAATTATTGCTGCCATAATGTCTGTCCACCAGCTAAAGAAGACCATGTTCACTTGTGTTCAGCACCTGGTAAGATGTAGGTATCTCCTTGCCATTGGCAGTGTATGTCAGCAAACCAGTGGCAAGGTCTATCAGACAGCCAATCTCCAGATCAACGTTGCTGGCACCGGAGGCGTGGCCAGAACCGACCACGTCGCCGCCCCACACCATGTAGCAGTTACTCCTCTTCACGCTGTCGGTTATCAGCAAACAAAGGGATAATGTCAACACTCAGACCATCAAAAAAACGTTTTTTTTTCTGCAGAAAATACCGAAGCCTCACCTCTCGTGAACTCGTCCACGCTCGTCACCCAGGGTTACAGTGACTGTTCGGTTTTTGCCAAGGTGGTAGTTGTTGCTATAGTAGTGGTAGTCGGGAGTCACCCATCCGACCCACATACAGTTAGGGTCCTGACCAGCGAAGATTCTCACTGAGTGGTGGTACTGTGACGAAATAAAAAATTAGTTAGTAGGAAACCTAAAGGTTGCAACTATGTGGTACCATCAGAACAGAAGTTTGAAAATACCAAAGTGATGCTGCTGTAATCCACCCGTCTACTTTCTTCAATGTGTCTTACAGATCTCAGTGGATATCTGCGAGAGATGAAATTAAACAAGTGTTTATGCTGTGCTGCTTAAAAGTGCTTTGACATGACAACTGATTTATTTTTGAGGTCGGTACCTTTGTTTAACTTTGAGTATTTCCTCTTCCTGAACACCATTCATATCAACTCCAGGATTAGATTTAAAGGAAGAGTGAAACTCTACAGGCATGCTGAGACGACAAAACACCATGTCAGCGTTACTGTTCTGGGTGCCGAACGTCTTGTGAGTAACTTTAAGACAAGGAGGGCTGTCGATGGTKCCATCAATCCTGGTTACCTGCAAACACAAACAGATATTTGAATCTATGGACTCAGGAGTTTTTGCCTTTCTGTTGCTTAAATGGACTTTGTTCTTACTGCGATGTGGTTGTGGTTTTTTGGCACATTGACAAAAGTAGGCAAACGCTTGCTGAACCACATCGTGACCTCGCGGTTCATGTTGACAGCGAAGGGTTCGAATCCCTCCTGCAGGCCGCATGTCGTGTAGTACTTGAAAGTGCCAGCATCTTTCCCCAAATTCATGCGACCCACCTGAGCCAGACCGAGACTACAGACTGGAATAAATCCTGGCAAACAGCCAAAGGAAGGATAGAAAGAAGGAAGAGAGGAGTGTAAGGAAGCAGAGGAAAGGCACAAAAAAGCTTTAAAAACACACAAAGCAAGGTAGGAAGGAAAACCAATCCTGCATTTGCGGAGAGGCAAGCGAGCCACTTATTTTTAACTTATATCCTAAGCATGGTCATTCTAAATTAAAGACCCCTGCTCTGCATGTGAAGGCTTTATTAAAAATGGGAAGAGAAATGCTTATGCCTGACAATTCTTCCGCACACCACCTTATCAGTCTGACAGTTCTGGACCTCAAGCTAGAATAGATCACTCAAATCATGCCCACGTTTACTCGTTTTCTTTAATTCTCACCATCTTCAGCCTCAAAGTCAGTGAAGCAGAGTTCAGAGCCCTTGGTGGTAATTAGAATCTCTCCATTTAGAGTAAAGATTATGGACTTGTCCTCCATGTTGATCATGCAGCTGACTACATCCCCAGCGTGCCAGCAGCGCCCAAACAGCCGACTCCCCATRTTCAGACAGTGGCCCTGTGCAATATATACAGAGTGGGAATAAATTACAGCATAAAGACGACAGTATTGAGAGTGATTTTTGCTCTGCCTGACTGCTTACTCTGTATCCATCAAAGACAAAAGCAAGCTCATCTGTACCAAGCTCCACATCAGGTTTACAACCAGGCCTGGCCCAGCCGACTCTCATGTCCCCTCCAGTAACGGCTTCAAATTCAAAGTACCACTTTCCAGTTTTCACAGCGTAYGTCCTTTCAACTCGGAAGAAGCGGATCTTATCGATACTGAGACGCTCAACTGTTTGCCCTGAAAGTCAAAAGTGACAGATGCAGATATTTAAGATAGGAAATGGAACACACAACTCAAAAATAAAAAACATTAATGGAAATGCTGATCACAAAAAGCCCAGTGGCTTCAATTAGACACTCTTTCCCACCCYTTTTCTCTTTTCCAAAAACGGATGTAAGGTCGGAGGCAAAATCACATATCTGGGCTGGATAATTAAACCAGGTCATAACACAATCAGCTTTTTTTTAAATTATGCTCTATATAATTTGAACTTCAGCGCATCTTGGTAGGCATGACTGCATAWGTGGAACTCACCGCCTTCCTGGTCTAAGGGCTCGATGTTGTATCCATATCCAATCATGGTGCGGATAGCCTCGCGCAGGCTGTCCCTGTTTGACTTCTTGGTCCGCTCGTCCAGCAGCACATACGGAACCAGGCGAGGGTTACGTTTACTCTTCAGATCCTGTGCGGAGAAAAATTTGTCGGTGAATGTTCTTTGCAGGCAGTTGATCTGAACTCGGCTCCAAACATCTGTCTGTCCTGTCAGGAGCRTGCTGAATCAGCAGAATCAGCTCAGTCGTAAAAACGTTTGTTGCTAACCCTGATGTCAGTGAGACTAATTAGGAAGTTAATTGATCATGTATTGCTACTGGGCAAATGCTGCGCATCACTTCCTCTATTTTTCTGTGTCACTTTCATGTGGATTGCTCCCACTGGGGGCCATGCCACAATAATGTTTGTGTCATGTCAGTATTCCTAAGGCAGATCCGTGCTGAAAGTCACATGGTGTTTTTACRTCAGTAGCAGAACAGACTTTTGCTCTGGTATTATTAAACACCACAACTTCTGATCTTAAAAAAATTTATAGCATAATTTTTGTCCTCATACTACTTACTAATACTCATTTTTATGAACATTTATTATGGATTATTTCCATTTAGGATTGTCAAGAGCTTTGCTTGCATTGATTAAACATAATTTTTTCCTCATTATTTAGATTATTTAGGCTTTATCCACCCTCTTCAACAAGAACAGATTCAAAGACTGTATAAAATCTTGCTTTAGGCATATTTTCTAAGGAAAATGATCAAAAAAATACCACGAACATAAAACCTTTATTATTGTACATTTAGAAACAGATTTTAAAAAAACACAAAAAAGAATAGTTTCACATGTTCAAAGTCATGGCAATAGTGTGAAAATATCCACATTAATAACATTTCCATGCATCTGCATGTGTGTGTGTGCGTGCGTGCGTGCGTGCGTGCGTGCGTGCGTGCGTGCGTGTGTGGTTTGAGTGCTCATCCTTTTCTAGTGAATGTGTGACGTATGTTCTGTATGGGGTGTTCAGCAGCTGGCTGCCCTTTACTATAGCACATCTTAATGTGTTCTGAATTACATCTTGCAGCAAGTAAATGTCAGCCTGTCGAGCAGGTGCTCTGATAAGCTACATAAATTCTGTCGTTGCTGCGTTAATGAGCAGTTTAACTAGAGATGGCTGGAAACAGAAAATACATGATTGTTAGCAGTTAAAACCGACTGCCTGTTTTGGCACCGACGTTAATTTAAGTGCAAATATTTGAGCAAACCTGCTGAATGCCGTAGGTCCATCCCTGTTTGATGCGGTCCTTCGCCCACACATTGTGTGCATTTTCTGCCAGTTTGTCCACCAGCAGCTCCTGGCCTGGAGTCAGTTTTATGTCAGACAGGTCCAGAGGGGATGGTTTATAACCATTAGACATCATATAACTACAAGAGAAAAAATTTTTGATTTCAAGACGTATTTCATCCTCAGTTGTGAACGCACAGTAACAGACAGAGTAAATCCATCAGGGATGGTTTACATTTACAGCCTGGTAGAAAACTCTATAACAATACAGATCTTATGAACACCTTAAATATATATTGTATTTTTTCCTCATGTAGCTGTAAATGTTTTGATAATTTAGGGTTGCTCAAAGTTTGCTTTAGAGTGTCATTTTATTTTACTACAGAGAGGACAGGCGCAGTGCTTTATATGTTTAATGTATAAAGATATCAGAATACTGCTATAATTTCTCATTTCTAGCTGCATGTTTATAACACAGCCTATGAATAAAGCAACTTTAAACCAGAGACTGTAAGGTTAACACATGGTTCAAGAATTGTGCCAACTTACTTCTTGGGTAATTTTAACTTTTTGAGGGAGTCCTCTGCATTTGGATTCACCTGAACAATACGACAGCCTAACGCCAGCAGAGTCCTGTGGAATAAACACACACACACACCAGAGGAATTTAGAAGAGCCAAAAGGGTTCGAACTGAGCAGAAACGAGATGAATTTCATTTTTTTTGGAGCGTTTTGCATGTGAGGGAATGACTTATGTTAACAAATTCTATGACATTATCCAAAGGTGGTCATAGGTCATAGCTAAAGAGTTTGGACTCCACATTATCAAACTGAAGACACTGAAAACCATCATTTGTGTGTCACTTCTTTGTTTTATAAATCATAGTGTGATCTTTTTTGTCTTAAATTATAATTTAGTTGTGTTTGTGTGAAAATGGGATTTTTCAGGTAACATCTGTGGCTTAAACCTTCAAAGATTTTTTTGTAGGTGGTAAATAAAAATAAATCCTCTCGCTGCAAGAGCTTACATTGAACAATTCAAAATCCTTTTTTGTCTTTTAGCTAGGAATTATTTTTTCTGCTCATATATTCTGAAGTTTGGACAGGCTACAAGGATTAAAGGATCTTTATTTGTCATTCACGTCACATAAACATTGAATGTTCGTGAAACAGAAAGAAATGGGTTGCACAGGTCCCATTCACAGAATATAAGAATAATGAATATTAAAAGTAAAGAATTAAAAAATAAACATAAATACAAGATGAATCCAGAATGTTCAACCTACTTTACAGTTTCTGTTGACATCTGCAGATTGTAGTTCTTTTCAGTTTCTGGCAGCTTTGAGAAATCCACCAGGCATGGATGCTGTCGTTTATTATCATCCCTTATCTGCAAAACATAAATCTGTTAAAACATATAAACCTTCTGGCTTTTTATATAATAAAGCTCTTTATTCACGCCAAGTATTTACTTAACATATGAAAAAATAAGCATATGAAAACCACAACCTTGTAAGTCATTTTGAACTAACAAGGGGGGTGGGGATGTGGTTAAAGTTTATGTGCAACTGCTTGCAGTGATAAAGCAGTTTTCTCTAGTGAACATGTTACAGAGGAGGAGCAGGGGAGCATGTTTTCTTAGAGGAGGGAAGAAAGAAAGATGTGTGGCTTGAATACTAAGCACCTTTATGCATCTTTCAATGCTGCAGTTTATGCCAAATGTTCTCCCAGGCAGTGTTGCTCTTAGGAGACGGCATGACAGCGGTGGATGTTTACCAAGAAAACATGCAGGGCTGGGTACAGATATGCAGCTGTCTGTCTGTCTGTCAAAAACAACACTAACCAACTTCTCATACCCAACAGTTTTCATCCAAAGAGAAGGAAACAATAATAAATATGACAACTCCTGATTTTTAGGGATGTCAAACCTGCAAATCAGTCCATGAGTGAAACAATAAATGACTTTTATTCTAACACACGCTACAGTGACTTTGCTACCTACAAACAAACAGGCAGTGGTGGGCAGCACTAATCTAAATATTAGTTGCACTAACCCTAAAGCACTAACTCAAACATTTAGGTCCCCTAATTCTAAAGCACTAACCCACTGAAAAATTTAGCAAAAGCTAATTCTAAAGCACTAACCCACTGAAAGATTTAGCAAAAGCTAATTCTAAAGCACTAACCCACTGAAAAATTTAGCAAAAGCTAATTCTAAAGCACTAATATAACCCAGTTGACACATAAAACATTCTTCAGTCAACATGAGACAATATTTACTGTGTGCAGAATGTTGTCACTTAGTGCCCTTGGTGGACCAAATGGGAGTCMCCTGAAKGCCACATTTGGCCCRYGGGCCTTGAGTTTCACATGTGACCTTGTACATAAGTGCCACACATATAAACAAAATGTGTGACAGCTTTCACCCTCATCTGTGAACAATAATGTCGATCAATAAAATTTATAGACCTCAGTTAGTGCTTCTAAATTTAGCCTATAAATTTAGCAAGCGCTAATCCACTAATAAATTTTAAAAATAGCAAAAGCCCTAAAGCACTAATGAAGAAATTAGTTCACCTATTAGTGCTTTAGTGCTTTAGGGGAACTGTGCCCACCACTGCAAACAGGAATGTAGCRTCTAAATGAGTGATATGATCACATTAAACATAAAAAAGGTGTTGTTGTTTTTTTCACTTACCCTCTTTTAGCAGTGAACCGCAAATTATAAAAGAGAAAGCAAGATGACATACAGGCTTCTGTGGCGGTTAAATGCTACTACTATTTAAATCAAACGCATTTTCAAGCAGATTTTGTCAGAAATTTCCTCRACAAACATGGGAAAATGTATGGAGTGGGGTTTTTTCATTCCTAAAAATGACGATTATGATAGAAAACAAAATAAATTGTTTGCTTGTTTCTCACCTTGCCGTAAGTCCAGCCCAGCTCGATCTTGTTCATGCCCCAAAGTTCATGGATGTTTTCAGCCAGTTTGTCCCGAATCTTCTCCAAATGAGGAGGCATGATAATCTGAGGCAGAAAGCCTTTTTATTGAGATGTTTATTTTTTTTCTGCTAATAAGCACGTCAACATCACATCAGCTTACCTGGCTGGTTTCCACAGGGACGGGAATGAAGGAGGCCTGTGAAGTGAACTGAGGATTTCCCAGCAGATCCCGGACTCCTTCAACATCTCTCTTATACTCTTTCACTGGCTCCACCCTCATTTTCTCCTTGGGTAACAGAGCCTCAAAACACGGAGCATAATTTGACGGAGGCAGGAATTTAAAGTCCCCATGTCGGCCACCTAACAGGAAGCGCACCCTAAAGAGAAAAATGTTTCATTTATTTTATCAGAACATAATGATAAAATAGGTTAAGCAAATTATTGGTTAAAAATAATGTAAATGTCAGCTATTATTGGTGTTGTGGAAATATCCCACCAGGCAGAGATGTGGGAAATAAACAAAGTRGAAAGTGTGTGGTGGGATATTTCCACAACAGAATGGCGTCACGAACAGGATGACAAATGTTAACAGAGAACCAATGACAAACCGACAACTGAAACTTCAGAATAAGATCGAGGTTACAGACATCATGGAGTCATGAGAAACAGATTATATAATGACAGTTATCAAAGAGATACAGAACAGGACATGTCAAGGTAATATGCAGTTAGGGACWYCATGATATTCTTTCATCACAATTGGGGAAAAAAAACATCTATGCAGACAAACAAAAGCAGATTTTTTCTTTTTAATCTTCTTCAAGCTGTTCTGTTCCCACAAGAGCAACTCAAACAAAAAGAACAATCTCTGGCTGTCAATGTGAAGCTGTTCTCCAAGGTCTGCTTAAAATAGCTTCTTGATGAGTAGGGGTGACACAACCAAGCCCATTCTGACTAGTCTTCAATCAATGAGCAGTGAAGATGTGTGACCATCATTTTTTGGAGTTTTAAAATCCACGGAGACTCACACGTTCACTGGGTCACTTTCAAACACAAGCTTGTACTTGTCTAACCCATTCAACAGTATTCACAAGGACACACATTCTGAGATAACTGAGGAAGATAATCCTGTCAATTAATCAAAAAAAAGTGCTACCAAAAACTTTATACTGTGCAAAAATAAAATTATTAATATAAAAGCCTGTGGAGAAGGGTTTAAAGACTACAGTTTTTGCTCTGATTAGTTTGATACTTGTAATAATAAAAGMAAATCTGTTTTATTTTAACACAGAAAAATAAAACGTACCAAGCCCAACTYTCAACACTAGAATATCATGGTGCTGTTCTTAAATCTAAGTTTTATCAGATGTTTGTTAAATAATTACGTTTCATTTTGTATGTGATAAAATACTAATCTTTCTASCCTTTTGATCTGAAGTGTCTCTGATTCAGAGCTGCTGGTGCAAAATGCTGACATGACYCTCAAAGTCAGTCAATCATGGAAAAGCTGCTAGAGCTTAAAATTCTATTTTAACATCTTGTCAATCACATTTCTGGTCACTATAACAGGGGAAAGGGGGAACAYTTTAAATAAAATTGGTTTTATTCAAGTACTCAGACCTATACACCTGACATACACTGACCCAACTTGTCATTTTGGATTTTATACATTTCAATTTTAATATATTTGGAGACGAAAACATATATTTGTTTGTTGTTTTACCTCCTAAGAGGTCACATATGTGGCGCCAGGACCTAGGAGGTTAAACATATTCTGTTTATGTCACAAAAATACTTTGATGAAATTAAAACTCTCTGATTTGTTAGAACTTTATTTCCTGCTCAATTTTAAGGAAGGAATAAAAACATACAACTTGTTCTTATTCTTATTAGTATAAAGACTCAACATTTGTAAAGGACTAAAATAGGTTTTTTGTTTTGTTTTGTTTTTTTGCAGGTTTGGACTATCCTTTGGTTAGATACTCCTCAGTTTAAAAAAATATTTTGGCAGGTTTAGCAGTTTTGCTTTGCACACTGTAGACGCAAATTATCAATATGTTGTAAAAAAAAAAAAGGGAAGATCTTTAAACAATAAAGTGAGTCAAYCTTTCAAAGTCTGCATTAGTGATGTGTTTACTGATAAACCAATTTATTATGAGTCTAAACACAGAAAGTTTGGTTTAGAGAAGACAAGATGATAGCCACAGTTAAAGAGTCAGAAGAAAGATCTGGTTGACTAAATTATCTCATGCATTGAGATATTGTAAATGTTTAATGCAAGCAAAATGAKCACATGGTGCTTTACAAGATGAATACACTATAAACCAAAACAAAGAATCCATACAACAAAAACCACAGGCCATGCAGTGAGCCAGAAGGTAGAAGTTCAAATTAAGCAGAACGTAATAAASACTCACTTGACCCCTGCAGAGAAGCTGACGACGGGGAAAAAGAGTCCGTCTATGTTGAAATTTTCAAACATGCCTTGCACAGGCTGTCCGTTGATCCTGAAGGAGATGCTGGGAGCTCCCAGGTCCAGACAACAGCTCACCACATCCTCTGAAGTCAGGATATGCTGGTTCACAGATGCAACTGCCCGCGGGATACGACCTGATCAGGACAGACAAACATACAGTTATGTGAACACGGCCCAGTGAGAGATGCTGGCAAAGATCAGAACTCTCCGACTCACACCGAACGCAACACATTTGCGCTCAGTCTGGGCAAGAAAATAGTTCCCGCAGGGTACTGATTGTCTGGATATAATCTGGATGTGYACCAAAGATTTCACTTATCTTTAACGTGTTAGCTCACATTCAAATAAASTCTACCCTCCCACTCACCTGACCAGAGGTGGAGTCCATCAAAACCATACGAGTAGAGGTCATCGCCGACTCCGTTGCCCCCCCAGCCCTCGCCCCCTCCGGGGTAAGGTGCGTARCCTTTAGTGTTGGCCCAACCCACTCTCAGGTGGGAGGGCTCACTGGTCACAAAGTGGTCCACCTGGTCGATCATCAGCTCRTAGTACCACTTCTTATACTGGGCGGAGCCTTCACTCACACCCAGGAAGATGTTTGGTCTCATGCTGGCAAAAAAGTTCAAATATGAAGTCACTAAAAGTCTCTCAGTCTCTAAGTGAAATCAGGTTTGACTTTTAGTTAGATGGTTTCATTTCTCAGTAAAAACAAATAAAAAGGTTTCACTTAAAGGGGACGTATCATACAAAATCCACTTTTTTTAGTCATTGAGTGCATTTTGTTGTGTACTTGGAGTCTCTAGGAGTGCAGAATTTTTTTTATTTAGTTTCTCCCAGTGCTGCATACATATATTTATATTCTGTTTGAGTCTCTTTTTTTTTCTAAATTTTCAATGACGTTTTCTGAACTGTTCCATCACATTTTTTTGTGATGGAACTGCCTATTAATTTTGGTGGTCTTCATTCCCCTCTGGCTCCAACATGTAAGGCTGAAAGGACAAGTTTTATGCTGTTGACATCTTTTGAACTCATTTGTAAATAAAAATGTTTCTGCACCGCTATATAGTCGTAAACCTCTCTAAGAAACTAGAATGGAAGCTGGAAGGGGGCGGGGTGTAAAGTCTCTCATTTGGATTTAAAAAGACAGCCTCAAAATGAGTTGATCTGAGACACACCTCAAAGGTGTGAAAGAGGGGCTTGTGGAGTTACAATAAGGAGGAATTCARAGCAAAGCATTGCAGTTTCACTTCATATAGAGCCCAACTGAATAATTTATGTGAAAAAAAGGATTTAAAAGCGTGATATGTCTCCTTTAAGGATCAGATAAATTTCATCGGGTGCACTCAGTGATGAATATTCCTAGAAAGTAAATTCTATAATCAGAGGCTGGAGATGGTGTCAAAATGTTATTGTTGTCTAAGCAAGAATTAAGTTGTGAATTTTTACACCGTGTTACTTTAACAACTTGTGTTTTCACATGAAACACGTGATCCACGAACTGTGTTTCAAAAACAGCATTCACAGAAMGCACTATGAGGTTTGAGTTGTTTCAGACAGCAGACACTTCCTCTCAATTAGGCTTTCTTTTGAATAGCTGCTGTGATTTTTTTCCTGAAAGAAAAAATCYCCCATGATTTTCTAAATTGTACACCAATTATAAACCAATATTTTAATGATTTATTCATGTGAGTCATGAAAGTACTCATCTAACAATCAGAGTAAATAACTAGGATTTAAAATGATTTAGAGGGACCATGTTGGAAGGCAGTGTCACAGAAAAAAGMAATAAAACGGCTTCCTCACCTCTGGACATCATTGACCAGCTGAGTTTGTAACAGCAGATCTCGTTTTGGCAGCAAGTGGTCGCAGATGAGGTTCTGATTGGTTCGCACAGCTACACCATTACACACGCACAGCGAACAGAGCACGTCCAGAATCTTAAAAAAAAAAAACAGAGCCATCAAGAAGAATAATAAGCAATCATAAATCATGAGTGCAAGACCTCAATGGCTCTTCAACAGATAATCACGTATTTACCTATTTTTTTCTTTCAAACACTAGGTTTAAATCCATACCCTCCCAGAAATGACTAATTATCTGTGTCCCAAATCACTGTCCAAGTTGGTGCTCTGAGGACAGCCTATTTTCATGCAAGCACTGCATAATTACCCTGATGCTGGTTAGAGCTAAAAACATGTCCAATAATATTTCTTTGATGTTCACTTAACAAAGGCACAGAATTAAATGGGCTGGGAAGCTCAGCCAAGGATGACAGGCCACTTTATCATTGACCTTTTCATCCTGCTTCCAAAGCAAAACAATACATTTAGGCTGATTTATGACCCAGGCCACCCAACTGTCTGCTTTTAATTATATTATCCCAGTAAACAGATTTGTTCATGACAGAGAAGCATCACAAACCTCTGTCACACGTGGAAGACTAGGCAGGTAAAAAGTAAGTACAACCAATTAACAGATAGAAGAAAAGATTAAATCGAGTCCTTACTTTCTGCAAAGTAAGCAAACCCCAAATCAAAAATACACACACACCAATTTATATAAAGTTTTGTTAAATTGGCTGGTTGGACTGTAGCTTGCAGGGTATGTTTGAATTTTATTCATTTCTTTGCACCTTGAAAATATTTCTAAAGGTCTAATTTGAAGATCATTAACCATTTAAAATCATTTATGGCCACACATCAAAAACAACTCTTCAACCAATGTCTTGTGAATAAAAAGGCTCTTTCAAGGGCAAAATTATTTTTACGGTTTCATTTCAAATGAAAGAAACAAAAAAAATGAGCTTGTTCAAAGAATGTAGGCTTTATGAGTTTATGTATCACTTCAACATTCTTCTTTTGTAGAAATATCTGAATACAGTTCATATATTCTATGTTTATACATAACTRCAATATGAAAGTAATAATGCAGTAATACATTCTAAGCAATTTCTTCAAAATCATAAACCATTTTAGGTAGATATTGTATTTTCTCTCTATTTGTCATTTTTTAAACTGATGCATTTTTAACATATTTAATGTAAAATAAAAGGGTACACACCGCATGTCAACAAGGACCTCATCATAATTACAAACTAAACTAGAGACTTTGTATTTCCACCAAAAAAAGCAGCATTAATGCTTAATGTTGAAAGACTTATCTGAAATCTGCTGAAGTCAAGCTGAAAGAGTTTTATAGCAAAACTGTAAATGTGAGTTAAATTTCAACAGCTGACTTGCTGAATGTAGGAAAAGGTGAAAAATTGGTAGAAAAAAKCAAATACGTGTCAAAAAGTTGAAATGAGCAGAAATGTAGTAAAGATAGCAGAAAATAGTGAATATTGACAAAAATGTAGCTTAAACAGCGGAAAAATTTGAAACTACCAGAAAGAAGAATTACAAATTTCAGAAAAGAACAAGAAAGATTAAATTTATATAAAGAAGATGAACTGTGCAGAAAAATGAATAACCTGTGACCTTCATTTTTATTTTATGACCTTGAAATAAATAGTGTCATCATTGAAAAAACACATTTGCTGAGTTATGCAATAAAGAAGCTGACATTATCACAAATAATTAATTTAGCTGAAAAAATAAAAAATGAGCTAAAATAGTTGAAAAGTAGCTAAAAAAGCTAAAAACAGCAGAAAGAAACTACAAGAGTTTGTTTCCTGAATTAAGCCGCGAAAACACCACTAAAACATGAATTTACATGAATAATGCCAAATTTAGAACAAAAACACTGATGTGCTGATAGATAGAAAAAATAAAAACAGCTGAACAAAGCTGAAAGGAGCATACAAAACTAAAATGAACAGTAGCAAGAATGTCCTGAAGGAGTTGAACATATTGATATAGAAATGGTTGAAATAGCACAAAAATTGCAGAACAAGATTTGTGC
>NW_013952404.1:5042178-5063046 GCF_001266775.1 Austrofundulus limnaeus | reverse complement strand
AATGGATGATCTCAATAAAATAAATGCTTGATAAGCATTCACACAACTAAACACAAAAGGTGCCTTGGTTTACCTTATCAACATCTGACCACATCTCCACTTCTCAAGGTGTTTTAGACAACTTTTTAAGACATCTACGTGGAAGTTTTTTTTTTACGTTGAAGATAGAATTTTTAAAAAATCAACTGGAAGCCTCTTTCATGAGTGTACATACTGTGGTGCTAACAAATTGATCAAATAACTTTTAATAGTAATTAAGACATAAAATCAACTTTCATAAGTTGGCACAAGTCGTCTAAAATGTTTTAGTGTGACAGGGCCGTCAGAGCTCACCTTGTGGTTGCGACCATGCTTGTAAAGCAGTGATATGATGGACTTAATGTGTCCTTTCTGGATGATATTGAGYGCCTCGGGGCTCTCAATTAAAATGCAGTGCAGAACTTCCAGGATGCCTGCGCATTCGAAAAATTCATCAGTTAAAGTCCACAGGAAAGAAAGACACGGCAAAGGGCATTTGTTAAAGAGACATGCAGTCTGCATAGATCAAGAGGGAACACGACGTGCTGCTAGTACATTCTTAAAGATACATATAAAAGATAAAGTTTTGCACACTCAGTTTGCCATCAAAGGAACCTGTGTTGCATTATCTCACAGTTCTTATCTTAAAATGCTTGATGATCACACCTGAAGATGACTCCAGCCTTTCCAGCTTGCTCACYAGCCAGTCCAAGTTATTGGAGAACTGAGTGCAGTTGTTCCTGTTCCCTCGGATTAACGCCGCTGCAAGTCACAGGGAAAGTCAACACGAGTCAAACTTCACACTAAGAAATAAGCAGGTTTGAAGGATGCATATGTAGACACCCTAAACTAATTCCAAAGCCATTTAAGGGCAAGGTCCTGCTTTGATGCTCTTATGCATATTAATCTGTGAAGGTGCCTAAAACAGAAGAGGGATGTAGAGCAAGGAGAAAATATAACACGGACAAACACATCCACACAACGTATGTCCTGCAACAGGGTCATACGACGCAGACAGACAGAGAAGGCAGGAAGAAGGCACCCYAAATCCACTTAGTGCTGTGCTACAGCAGGTGTGTGAAGGAGGGAAGAGAGGAAGACAGACGTGGCTGGAACACTAATTTGAGCCAGGAGGTGAAGTCAGAACAAACAAGAGTGTGAAGGACATTCTTGAAGGGTAGAGGGGCTTCAATTAGCTAAGATGAAAGATAAGTTTTCCACATGGGCTTTTTAGAAATCTAGCTATAGACAGATATACAGATGGACAGCTAGGTAGGGAGATTTCGGTGTAAACATTCAGATATTTATATAAAGTTTAAATAAACGGACTTTTAAAAGGGTGTTTCTGCATATTTKTAGGTTCACAGTGGGTATAAACTAGCAGGACGTGCAGACGAAGAGGGAGAGCCAAATAATTCGCTTTCCCTGCCAGGTCAGTTTAATGAGATACATCCTGTCTGACAGAGTTTACAGTCACAGAGCAGGAGGTTAAAGTGATTTCAGGACAGGAGGGCTGATGACACTGACACAGACATGGGAACATAAAGAACATGATAAGGACAAAGAGGGCACATAATAGCAAAGGAAGTAGGAGGAATTMACATTTAWCAACTGAACTGTGCCAAAGCTGCTCACCTAAAATTTGTGTSTGTGTGGCTGTGTCTAAATTCAGGGGCTGCAACCTTCAAAGACAGGATTTAAAGGCTGMTTACATCACTGTGACGTCCAAAATCAAAGGYTCCTTCAATTGCAGCCCTCTCTGTTCACTTGGCAGCTAACACGCACACGAACACACACAAACCCAGTGGTCGTGGCGGGGAGGYGGGATCTTGATCACTATTGGCTTTAGATGGTCTTCGTTGTGCGTCTMATCCAATGAGARCSTTTGTTGTTGAGCCAATGCATGGCAACTCGCAGCCGCTCTCATGAACCCAGTTGAGCTGCAGGTCCTTGCATTCAACAAAAGATCTGGCCCACGTAGACCAGATACTTCGAAGGACGCAGTACCTGAATTTGGACAGCCTGTGGGGAATAATGCYCTGAATGTTGCGAAACTGTCTAATCTCAGGAAATCCACCCATCCTATAAATAATCTGGTTAACTTTCAGGTCAAAACGGTGGAAATCATCCCACTTGCAGCTWTCTTACCTTAAAAAGACTCAAATCTTTGAGACTGATTATAGTATTAAATGTGTGTGCGTGTTTGTGTWTGTGTGAAAGTGTTTTAGAACTGTTTATTACCTAGCAGCTCATACAGCAGATTAAGAATATCTTTCCAGGCTGCTCCRGCTTCTAACCCAGCATACTCCCCAAAGTGGGCCGCACTGTTRTATACATTCAGCCGGTCAATACAGTTGGAGACAAGGGTCAGCATGCCCTAMACAAGACACAACAGCATAATGCAGAAACATAACTTTACCACACAAAGACAGAAAATGTGGTATACATTTTCTAAATTTTAACTACAAAAACTTCAGTTTATTACAATTTTTTTTACACTGTCTACCAACTGTGCTCCCTCTATTGAGGTTTTTCAAAAAGGACTTTATGATATATTTATTTTGTCTGGCTTTTATTAGAAATTAACGCTTTAGTCTTAATTATTTATGTAATTTAATGTTTTAATTTGGTTTTACATGAGATGTTTTCTATAGTTTTAGTTTCTCAACTAAATTGCTTCTAAGGTTTTCTTTTTTTTTTCATTTTATGATTGAGATTTGTGGATTTATTATACAAAACTTTGGTCAASTAAATGAACAGTTTGGGAAAGTTTGTTTTAAATCGACTCATAATTCTGCACATTTAAGTATCGAGACATATTATATTAATGACAAGCTCTTCTTTTAAAGGAAAGTTTCATTTTGGCCTCCAGGTTTTAATTAGCATGACCATCCTAAATGTAGCTCTCTCATGTCCCATTATGGGGCTGTGTCAGTGATTTATGTTTCTGGGAAATATCTAGAATGATCTGATATGCTAAATGGAGGGTGTTAAAAGGACAAAATGGAAATTTCAGGTGATTTATAACACCAGGAAAAATCCTTAGTCAGCTGTGTATGGTGACAAACGGACTTTCTGAATGCAGCATTTCAGAAGACAAAGACCTTTTATGTTGACTTGTTATATTAAAACAAGAAAAAAAGTAAAAGTGATAGTAAAATTGACACATCAATATTGAATTTAACAAATTTATACATCTCCAAGATCTCCTGAATATTTAGTGGCATATTCATGTATTTGTAACAAGAACAAATCCAGAGTAGTAAGGCAGCAGACATCATAATTGATTAAAGCTATTTAGGCCCCCAGAACTTAGCAGGAAGCTTCAGTGCACTCATGTCTGCCTCAGGGAAAACTCATAACATTAAAACTGCTGACACTTTCACATGTGGTGCCTCCATACACAGGATAGCAATGTAACATGCCTCACAGGATCAATCATTTTGCCTCTCTTTTATTTTCAGTTTTGCTTCAATCATCCACACATCTATTAAAACGGCTCTAATCACCACTATTTATTTTGGGTTTGTAATGATTTCTTACATTGTAGAGTAAGGTAGTTATTTTGTGAAATTAATATTTCATAAGCTAGTTTGCAAAACCTTCCACGATGCTCACTTCCTGTTTGAAGAGATTCTGTCTGTTCTTCAGTGAGCGCAGCTTAATCTGCTTTTCCTCGTGCTCCAGCTCTGCGTCGGGGAGCTGAAAATAGGCAATGAGGTCGTTGAGGGTCTGCAGCACCTCCTCCACAGGTAAGGCGACCATTGCCCTGTTCTTAACACTCAAACAGTCGAGATCTCTGGGATGAAGAGACAAGAGGAAACAAAAATCAGACCACGCTTCTCAGTGAYGTTTACAACAGCCGTCAAACCCTCCATTTCAATAAAAATGCGGAGAATCACTGATAAGACGCTGTTATCAGAAGACAGTGCAGATGACTAATACGGTGTTACGTTCGCAAGTTCATTCATGCCGAAATGCTGATTTCTGCCAGCCTTCTAAAAATATCTCATGTCSTATGCGTGGGAGGGGTGGGGGTGGTGATGTACGTGTCATAGCCACGGGGGAGGCTGACACCTTGTCACATGTTGCCACGACAAGGATCCCTGAGTCTGACCCGGGGGACAGGGAGCTCTTTGAGAACAGCTACACGTGCCACAGCTTCTGCTTTTCATAGCTGTGACTCTGCTGCACAGGCAGCTATTAGGAAATAAATAACAGGTCTGGTGAGCGAGCTGTCTGTGGCTTTGGCATCCCCACTTAGTCTAAACCCACACGTCATTCCCCACCAGTTGCATTCCCAATCTGCAGCTTTGTGAGAGACTGGGAGGTTTTTAGGAATCGATTTGTGGAGCATCAGCTAAAATTTGGGAAAGCGTTGGCACCAGGGACTTATTAGCTCTGCTCCACCATCATCAGCAGGTGCCTAAGCCTTTTTTTCTTTTACAGCGTATTTTGCAGATTATTCTAAAATAGTGACTCAAGACAAACATGGCTGGTAATTTGATTTAAATGCTTAATTAGGTTTAACTGGGTCATTTGTGCAATCACGCTGCTGTGTCGCAGACGTGAGTTACGCCGTGGCACAGTTTACACAACGTGCTCCTTACCTAATGAATCGTTTAAAGAGTAACGTGGTGTTGCGGATAATTCGTGCGGCACGAGACTCCTCGTGCTGACAGCGCTGCAGGGTGAGGCCGTCGTCCATGTGTCCCTCGGAATGAAGGCATGCCTTGAGGATGGGGAGAAGAAAAAGAAAGAAAAAGAAAATAAGAGTCACTGTTTCTGCTTTGCATCTGATTATATGTGTTTGTGAGTCAKCGCTCACTCTTCTCTTGAGAGGACCCAGTCGTGAAGATTTGACATCAGGTGCCTGGTAGGAGAGCCACAGACTTGTGGCCACATGCATGATAAAGCAGATAGAGTCCCCGTATTTAATCTCTGCCACCCCCATGCCCTCAATGTCCCGCTTGGGGCTCTGCTCCAGCTTCTCCTGCACAGAGTAGAAATGTTGTCATGTAAAACAGGTAATAAAACAATTACACACACATTTTTTTTCTCAGAGGAGACATGTCATGCTTTTAAATCCTTATTTTTAACATTTAATTATTCACTTGGGGTCTATGTAAAAAGGAACTGCAATGCAAGGTCCAATTTAAAAAACAAAGCAGCTCGTTTTGAGGCTGTCTCTTAAAATTCAAATGAAACTATTTAAACCCCGCCCACTTCCAGCTTCCAGAGAGGTCCATTCCAGTTTGATTGAGGGATTTAAGACTACATGGTGGCACATAAACTGTTTATTTACAAATTAATTAAAAGATGTCAACAACAGAAGATTTTTCCATCTAGCTTTACATGTTGGAGCCAGAGTCTGACCCAGAGCCAGAGGAGAATGAAGACAGTCAAATAGCAGTTGGTAAGTCCAGACCAAATTTAGCAATTCTGTCTCAAATAATTTRATGTAATATAGTTCAGAAAACATCATAGAAAATAGAAAAAACTGAATGGGTTGAAAAATGTGACCCAAACAGAATTTTAAGATATCTATTCAGCACCAGGAGAAACTACATTTAAATTTTCTGCACTCCTTAGAGACTCTAAGTASACAACAAAATGCATTTAATGTCTAAAAACGTGGATTTTGCATGATATGTTCCCTTTAATCAAATCACCACCTAAATGTCAATTACATCTGCTGGGCTCCACCCAACATAGTTAGTCAATTTGTTTTGCTTGTAAGACCCTGTTGTAGAAAAAAAAATCCAACTGTTACTGATAACTTTATCATGAAAAAATCCAATCCACGTTTTAGGAGCCATTCGTTTGCTCACAGTCAGTGCTCATATCTAGAAATGTCATTACTCTGAGTACAACTAAATGGTTAGTTCAGTTGCAGCTGGAAAGTTCAAGTAAATTAACCTCTACAGCACAGCTTTTACTGGCCCAATAACTCCCATAATTTTTATTGTGCTTGATAAAATGGTGCTTATCCAGCCTGGTGACTGTGAATGTTTCTTCTGTGAAGGTTTAGCGATGAGCCTTCTGATTTAACGAGGAACATCATTAAACACAGACCACGCCGAAGAACAGCTGGAACTTCAAGCAATGGTGGGGTTCTATTGAAAAGTTATAATCTAATAATTTTTCACCTGTTTTCTGACTGAAATGACAAGCCACAGCTAGTCTGAGAGTCACCAAAATCAAAATGTGTAGCTTAAGTCTGAAACAACACAGAAGTTCTGTTGCTCWTGCAGACTAAATTTTCTAAATCTTTACACCACCCCACCACAAAGGATTTGAACCATCCCCTTAAGTGAAAATTTATCTGTGCGAGGTATTGCCATCTGGTCTTCTTGCCTTGGATGCTCTAAAGCAGAAGGCTGTGGAAATCGTGTCAGACCTCTCCCGGTCCTGCAGCACCAGACCCTTGTCCTCGGTCAAGGCCAAGTAGTGACCGGTGGTCAGGTGTCGCAATCGAAAGGGCTGACCCCAGCGAATGTGACTCCCACTCCAGCTGTTGAGTTTTTATTTTTAAAAAAGCACAAAATCAAACAATCAATAAAGAACATTTGCCATTTTAAGCATGTAAAAGGGATGTGGCTGGATCAAAGACGCAAACARCTGATGACATAATTATGCACTTTTAATATAGATTATGAAAACAATAACAAAAAGGATTGACAAACAGGGAGAATAACAGCCCACCTAATTCGAAGAGGCTCCAGCCTCCACAAGGACCTCGCCTTGGCACCTGCTTTCCCCGTCTCATAGTTGACTATCCTGAGGAAGCCAAAGAAAYGTGTTTGGTTTGTCCGTGGGTGTGTTTACTGTCTGGCTGCCACTTACACCTCCAAGGTCCTTTAACCTAACTCAGAAAAATACCAGCTCTTATTWAGCTTTCATTTATCAGAATGCTTTCCTGAGATGTCTGACTCAAACACATCAACACCCACCAACACATGGGCTGCATTCAGCTCTCTGACAGCAGCGTGTCATCCTTCAAAYGGTGACACGTGTGCCCCAATAACCCAAAGCCACTGTCTATCAGAGATATGGGTGACTGGGTTTTAAGATAAAAGAGAACACTCYTCGCTCTGTGGTGTCAGCTTGTGTTTGATCTGTCCCCCAAAAAAGAAAAATGTCTGAAAAGAAAGCTGGTTCAGCTCAATTTCAAGGACAACACCAGGAGAAAAGCCAAAGCTTAAAAATGAATTATCTAATCCCACCCCCATGTTTGCAATGCTCTATTCTAAAAACAGAAACTGTGTGTTCAAGAGGCATACTTTATCTCCTGGCACCTTGTTGAATTTATGACCCACTTTAATCCATTTTTGCCTTTTTTTATTGACCCCACCTATTTCTATTTTACCTCAGAAGCTAAAAATAAACCCAGTTTTGCTCCCTGAAGAGCAAAGTGTTACTTTGGACAGAGACAGTTTCATAAAGGCAACAGTTAGCCAAGCCCAGCTCCTACATCTTCTGTGCAGTTACATACCTTTGCTGCTCTTCACTCTGATCTGAGCCTGGGATGCTCACCACCTCATCGTGACCATGAAAGAGGCGCATCACGTGACCGCCTAACAGGTAACCTATTGGAAGAGGAAAAACACAGGCTTTGAAGACAATGGTTTAATTTTTCCTTTTTTCTTGTTTATGCTCAGAAYTTAACATTGGATTAGTAGACAATTTTTTGGGAACCATCTGTTYTGACATGTCATCCAATCTGGCAACAAGCACACACTTCATTTAAAACCAGATGTTAAATATGTGTAAAWTAAGAGCTTTGAAGTCTCTAAGCTTTAAGTTAGCAAATAATGAGATGTAATGCTTTGCCTAAAACATGATCATCTGGCAGCTTATTTTTCCTGACTCTAATTTGATTAWTTAAAAATCTCTACCTTCTTCTACGTTGCTACCAGAGCAGATGGGATGGACGTTCCACAGAGTCTGCATAAATGAAGCATCCACCTGGATGTTTCCATTGGAGATGGATAAGTGCTGCAAAAAACATGACAAATATCACTTATTTGTTTATGCACAACCATTAGAGATAATGGTTTGAGTTAACATTGCAGTGCTTTAGAGACATAAAATAGAGCTCAAAGATTATACACAACTTTATTCATTGAAACTAATGTTGTGTACCTCTGACAATTCACTCATCATGTTCAAAAGCRAAGACAGATTATTCTGGAGTTTTAAACTCTTATTATGGTTATGGTTAGAGGGGATGGATRTAAAATCCATATGAGCGGAGGCCTCTTAAGTGGGCCCATTGCTCTMCCCAAAAAGACACTGGTCTTTATTCGAATCTTCTYGTCCCTCGGATGAAGGACAGAAGGTTAGAAACACTGTGTTCTGAGCTTCAGGCAGTAGCCTAAGTAGTGCAAAGARGTCTCTAATTCAATGCCACAGGCATCACACAGACCATTGTCATGGAGTCCCATCACCATTTTGTGGCGGTTGAGCAGATTGTGCCCAGTTAGGACTCCAACTAGTGTACTTAGAGTTTTCCTTGTCAGGGCAATGAGAGCTTTCCCAAACCTTAGATTTGGGCYGTTAATCAGTTCCCGTGCCTGTCCACAGTCCGTCAGCTCCCTCCAGCGGATTGAGTGTTGATGTCTAATCCAGGCCTGTAGGGCAGTCCTACAGACTGTTGGTGAGATACCTACAACAGGCTCTGGTCCTTTGAAGTGAGCTGACTGCCAACTTTTGTGAGGTAGTCTGCTCTCACGTTACCATAAATGCCAGTATGTCCTGGTACCCATTTAACAGTAACACTGTTATCTCTCCCCAGTTGGTTGACTGCTTCGGCACAYTCCCAAGCCAGTAATGACATAAAGTGTGGCCCTCTGAGAACTTTAATAGCAGCTTGGCTATCTGTTAGGATTAATATTTCTTTCTGTGTACACGGAARGTCTTTGAGAGATGCCACACACTGGTGGATTGCATATATCTCAGCTTGAGATATAGTTGCAAAATAACCTAGTGGGTATTTATGCATCTCTTACTATGGTTGTGCAAAATAAGCACCCCTGCACCTACTGACCCCTTCAGAAGGAATCCATCTGTAAAACAGAAGAAATGATTGGGAGACATGTCCATCGTAGAGAGGTTAATCCAGACAGACCTGTCTTCTATCTCTGTCTTAAAACTTGGCTCAAATTTGTATTTTTTGACCATTCTGTTTCCAGGTCCTACAGTTACTGGAACAGCAGCAACTGCCCAGTCCCAGATAGTGTGCTGTGAGTCAGATAGGTTTTTCCACCTGCCAGACTGGCATAGCCTTACTGGATGCGGCCTCCACTAAGATATGTAAATCTAGTGGAGCCAGGTCCAGTAGGACTTCCATGGCTGCCGTGGGTGTTGCTCTGATGGAACCTGTGATACTCAGGCAGGCCATTCGTTGCACATGGGTAAGCATCACTCTTACCACCCCAACTTGGACTCAAACCCACCACACTAAAGCAGCATAGCATAGCATGGGGCGGACTATGTTCATGTAGATCCATCTGATAACCTTTGGGGTAGAACCCCAACGACTACCTGCAATCCTACAGCACTGGTGTAGGCAYATTGCTGCCTTCTTACACTCTTCRCTTACAYGTCTTTTCCAGTTAAGCTTCCTTTCTATATAGACACACCCAAAAATTTTACTGACACTGACAGGGAGAGTTCTACGCCCTGCAACTTTGGAGGTGAGTAACACTTCCTTGACTTCTTATGAGTGAAAAGAACCAATTCTGTCTTATTAAACTTTTATTRGCCATTGTGTAAAAAAAATCTTGTTTTTGTTGACCATTCAGGGAGTAGCAAAACAGACTGACAGATGCCTCAARTATGTTGGGATCTCTGCCACACGAGGGGCTGTAATGCCATAAACGTGTTTGTGCACTAGTGTGTTTAGCACAATATTCATGGATCCAAAAAACACATTTCRTGGCAGCTGTGTTCCCATCATCCCTGCTCCCCAGAGTCCTTCTGCAGCYCTTAGGTGCTGCGTGTCCCCATGAACCACTATATGAGTGACAGCTGTGAAAGACTACCAGATTGACGTTGATGACTGTAAGGCGACAGAGGTCATCTGTCCGTGCTCTGCTACAGTGGAGGYGGCGGAGGCAAATGTTGCCTGACTGCTGTCACTGACTTCATGAGTCACAGGGAGCATGTCTCAAGAGAAAATGCAACATGGAGTTGTGTTGCTAAGCTTTCAATAAAGCTTAACAAATGCTGAAAAAGGCTTTTGTTGAAAGGGTCATTACAAAAATGCAATTATGACACAATSTTTATCAATCAAAGTATTAAAAAGAGGCTAATTTAAATGAGATTGAGAGCAGTCTAAAGAGCTACAATCCTCCWAACCAAATCCTATCAAGTGCAGATCAAAGTTAGAATAATACATTTGTAAGCTGTCCTACATTTCTCTCAGACTCTTGCTGCTCTTGCAGTTGTGACAGTGCATGTGGTAAATAGATTGGGATTGATCAGAAATTCTGTCTCTGTCAGAGTCAATATTGTCCTGAAAAGGTTCTGACAGAATGCAAATGGTAAATTGTAAACTTACAAGATATCTTTCAGAGGAGACACTGACGAGGATTAGGTCATCACCGATGCGTACTTTCTCTCCCTCTGATCTCTGTTTGGAGGCAGGGTGGATTGTCCACCAACAGGCTTCACCTATAATAATATTAAGCACAAACTTAAACACACAAATGTTTTAATCGGAGTGAGAAGGACATAAAAACTGAGGACTAGATAATATACGACTGCAGCAATCTTTTAAAGTTTGTTGTTGAATGAATGATGCTAGCAAGGCAAAAATGTGTCTCCAGGTATCAGGATACCACAATAAAACTATCAAATGTGGAACCCAGACGTAATCATAGCTCCCAATAGAGGTGAATTGTGTGTCTACGGTGCTTCAGRGGTAATATTAACCTAGATGCTGAAAAGAAACGCGTTGAAATTCAGTCATGAGCAAATSAAGTACAGAGAGAAAGATAAAAATGGAAACAATGAAACAGCAGAGTGATTGTTAGAGTGAAACAAACCAGAGCGAGGGGGTGGGGGGGAGGAAGGAGTGCAAATACAAAGTGAAAAAGACAGGGATTAAAGGAAACGTCTCCAAAGTCCCCCTTTTACCTGTTGAATCCTCCTGCAGGCCGACATCAAACGATAGCTTATCTGTCTGTGACCTTGATGTCTTCAAACAGGCCAGGTACTGTGGTCAGCACACACACATCGAGCCACAAAAGATGAATTATCCTGTTTGCTAATGCTTCAGACACTGATAATGAAGTTTTAATCTTGCTACTGTGTAAATCCTTTCTGATGCTTTTATGATAGCTGTGTGTAAWCTCTCACCATGTAGCTGAAGGAATGCCGCAGTAGGATGGCATGTCCATACAGCAGCGTCTTGTGTCCACCGCTCTGGGCTGCCTGTATAGATAATTCACACACACACACATGCACGCACGCACGCACGCACGCACGCACGCACACACACACACACACACACACACACACATCCAAATATTTGTCAGCACAATCTCCATACAACCCAACCCCAAAGGTGTTCTTCCAGCTGTTTCAATCAATCACCGCCCGACCTTTGGCACTGAATGTTGACCTCAGATGAGCCCTGCTCGCCAACAACCATGACYTCAAGCAGTGGGTGGGCACATATCTCACGGGGAAGATTTACCCCACCCTATTGCATCAATGAAAACATGCAAATCGGACGTGCCACAAGAGGATGGTACTACCAGCTCTTGTATCCATAAACAAACCGGATACAGGGTCAGCTTTCCTGACGATAAAGATGTAGGAAAGATGCACAGCTACTGTCAATCCGCAAGGCAATGTCAACATTAGCAACGAACGCTAATGCCCCATTGTTGTTGTTGTTGTTGCATTAAGATGTGGGAGAGGAGACAAATATGTCTAATTGGAGAAATGCAAAGGGGACAGAAAAGAGCTTTTGTGGACTTTTCTTTGGCAAACAACCTCTTTGCTACTCACCTTCCTTATGAGCCTCTAGGAAGCGTTAAGATGAAAAAGAGTATCGTTATTTAAAAGTATTGGGGTTTTTTTTTTGGCTTTTTGCCTTGCTTTAAGTCTTTTGTCTTGACCAAAACCCAAAGAATCAGAAAAACAGGGGTGTAATGGTATGTCTAAGTCATGGTTCAGTAAATATCTCACAATGAGGTTTAGTTACTGTAGGTGGTTCGGTACGCATTCAGTGCAAGAAAAAACAAAGAATTGTTACTTTTTTATTTTTTACAGACTATAACTCTTCCAAAGAGACAAAAGAAAATTAAAYACCCTTCTGAGCTGAAGAGTCTAAAGTAGCAGTTCATGTACAGTAATGTAGGATTTATCTGGTAAATTCTATATAATATAGAAAATTTCCTCTACCATCTTGTTTTTTTTTTTCTGATCCAAACTGTAAAGAATAACCTACAAGCAAAAATCCAGAATGCAGTCTCCTATAGGGTTGGGTGATATTKGCAAAAAAATAAGATCATGAAAAATTGGATTATTTAGCCGATGACGGTTAATACTGTGTGACGATTAATAGATCACAATTCCACTTGTATATAGATGACCTTGTGGTCTTGGTCCACATTTTCTGGCTTTTCTCATACTTTGKTTTTTTTCTGTGTTTCAGATGATTGAACAAGTTCATAGGGTCAGCATTATTTGCTCTGTCCTGCCTTCCGCCATTAGGCTCACATGTACACCTGATGGGGATGGTCTGTCGCACGCAAAAATACATCATCATCACATGGTGCAAATTACAGTAATAGGCCATTTCGTAGTTGCAAGTACTAGCGAAGCCTAGCTCTTCTGGGTCAGAGGTCAACTGGTAAAATGCTGAGGTTTCTACAAAACTGCCATTGGAATTTTGCAAMTTCAACAAGCTCAAAAAGCAGATTTATAGAGTAGGTATGTATGAAAAATCTCATCTATGAAAGTTAAGTGTAACACAAATCAGTTTAGAACAAATACATTGGGTCTGTACAACTGTTATGTGCTTCGGGCACATTTTTACTAATATTTTTGCTTTGTTCCAGATTGTTTTGGTTAATGGGCTTTTTTTTCTTTGGGGTGCTTTTTAAAGGAAATATTGTATTTTTAGAATTGGTTACTTTTTTTTAGTTAGAACTTATATTATGTAAAAGTTCTGATTGGTGAGCTGCCCTACCCGCCTATAAATAGGGCTGGTCTGTAGCACTTTTGCTCACCTTTAGTTGGTGCTGATTGCACGCACCTGGTTGCAGGTGAGACTGGCTGCAGGCCTTAGCCATCTGCCTCAGCCTGCCACGAGCTTTGACTTTTGTTGATCCTTACTTTTTTGTAGCTTTGGCTTGGTGGGACAAGTCATTTTTTCATGAGTGTGTTTTTCTTATCATTTTATGATGTTTTTTTTTTTGTTTTTTTGTTTGTTTTTTGTTAGTTTAGTTTGGTGTGGTTGTGGCTTCGACAGCCCTGTATTGGGTAGGCCCACTGCCACACCTTTAGTTTTGTTTGGCTGGCTCACCAGGTMCATCTTTTGTTTGAACTTTGAGTTTTGTTATTTAGTAATTTTTTGAAGACAATGGTCCTTAATTTTCCTCTTTCTTTTTGCAGGAAAGTTTTGGTTCCTTTTTTTATCTCCTCAGCTAAGTTGTTTTGTAGGATCAGCTGGACTAATTAATAAAATAAAGTTTTATTCCTGAATTATGTCTTTGTGTCCTCCTTAAATGTGCTATGACCCTTCTGTGTTTCAATGGGCCGTAACAACAACAAAATTAATTTAACRAATTTGTTAAATTTCAATGGTGTTTCCATAAAAACCTCAGCATTTTTCCACTGAACATGAGCTCGGCCCACTTCGTACATGTGCATTTGTAATCATTTTTACTACAAAATGGTCTATTGCAAAGTGGCAAATATAAATTGTCAATGCTTTTTTAACAATTAATTCAATACAATTTGATTTTGGCCAATCCTAGTGTCCTAACATATTTATTAAAAAATAAAACAAATAAAATGGAGTGTTTGCTTCAATAATTTGATGCAAACTTCATGCAAAATAGGAAGCAACGCAGAACTAAACAGACAAGTTCTCCTTTACTATTGTCGCAGTACGTTTCAAAGCATTGCTTACATGATACAACTGCTTGCCATAASTGCACCTACTGGCTCCTCCCGCTGCAGTTCTCAGCGATCAGTGGCACCACAGAGTTCTTTTTCTTACAGATGATTTCAGTTGAACAGGCAGGTGTTTGCTTCTACATGTTGTTCTGAACCGAACATGTTGTAGAGCAGGGGTGTCCAGTCCTGGTCCTCCAGGGTCACAATAACCCATCCATTCCAATTTGATGCATTAAAGCCCTTGAAGACCAGGATTGGACTTCCCTGGTGTAAACAGTACCATTACACCCTTTTCAAAATGTAAAGGGAGTGARGGAAAAATATATACTTGTTATATATAATGTCAAAAAGACCATGTTTAATTAAAATAAACTCCATCTAGAAGAAAGGAGGGAGAAAAAATTATGCCTGTCCAAAATAAATGTGCATGCTGTTGCTTTTAACAGATTGTGAAATGCGGTCTTATGGACAGTCTCAGTTTTGTTTGAGCTCATTAGTCTCTTTTCTCCTCCCTTCTTTATCTGTCCTAATTGGCCACAGGGACAATAGCCTGCCTGTGAGWTGATGCAGTTTTGTTGCGCAGACTGCAGCATTGGCTTCCAGGCTGATTTTGTGCTGCTGCTCAGTGCTATATGCTGGCTGAGGTACTGAGCTTAATGCGGCGAGGCACATCGAGCTGCAATCACCCTTTACTAATAAACCCACTCACTTTCGATGCTGGCAGCATCAGCACCGGGGAGAAAAGGAACCTTATAAACATTAAAAGACATTGTAGCAAAAACATTAAAGCACCTTCAATTTTAAAACCCCAAAAGGAAGAGAGGACCTTTTGGAAACATAAGAAAACTGAAGCTGTTTGACGCATCTATAGGATCTAACCTCCTAAACTGCAGCAGTACATGCAGAGCCACAGTGGTGTTGCTTCGCTCAGTAAACCAGCTGGTGTGAGTGTCATCGGAATAGAAAGCAACAGAAATGCTAATGGACACCGGAGCTGTTCTGTAGCTGACCAACTGTTTTACTCTGGTTTATTGATTAGCACCTGATTGCCAAAACAGCTCAGCTCTAAGTTAGACATTTTGTTAAATCTGAGGTGGCATTTACACTAGTTTTTTGTTTGTTTGTTTTTTAAGGTGTAAATCTACCTGAACTAAGTATTTGCTTCAGCCTCAGCCTACTGATAAGCCATCTGTTCAAATATATATTGATCTCAAAGCTTCCATTGAGACGGACTCAAACTCTATTTCCCCAATAATGCTACATTTATAGCGACATTTGCAGAGGCAAGAATTACAAGTAGTTGTTGGGACATTTGTCATAAAACACTTCCTCTTTAAAGTTGGCACAATGAGCTGAAAATTAGTTTTTCTGAGTGTAAAATTATTAGTGGTTTTGTTTTTGTTTTTCCCAGCACTCACCCCTTCACTGTTTTGTCCACTCTTAGCGAGCATCTCCTGCAGGGCTCGAACAGACAGAGACTGCTCCAGCACAAAGGTACAGATGCACAGGTCTGGAGGCACATACTGCAACAACAAGGTGGTCTTGGATTAAAACATGATACAGCTTATTGAGACTATTTTAAAGTAATTGGTAAGAGATAAAAGACAATGATGTTTTTGTGTGTCTAAAAACTGAAAAGCTTGAGTGCATATTGTTGTCGGCCATTATTATTTAGTGAAAGATTTCCAATATTAGATCATTTCATGTTAATATGCTGTAGGATACAGAAGAATTGTTCTCTATCAACTAAAGGGCCAAATGAATGTGGAACAACATGCTTGTATATTTGTGGGCAAGAGACAAGGATTTTAGCACTGGAAGTGTTCATAATTGGATAACCCTTTATTTTACTGTCCCTTAATTACCATACAATTACATAGTATTTACATACTAAGTAATATCATTTTACTATGTAATTTCTTGGTAATTAACGTGTAATTACTTGGTAAGAACATATGTTTCTATTTGTTTGTAGTCATTTGGTTGATAATATATAATTGATGTACTACTGAATAGTAATTTGATTATAGTTACCCAATAAAAGTAGTTTTACTAACATAGTAGTTTACTGGTAATGACATGGTAATTAGGGACTATATATTTTTTTCATATTATGTGGAAATTGGTAAATGCTAGGTAATTGATGTACTAAGATTGCTAAATTAGTTTATTTACATAGTAATTTTCTAAGTATACACTTTATAATAACTGGTAATTAGGTGACTGTAAATGGTAAATGGTACTGAACTTATAGAGCGCTTTTCAAGTCCCTCCGGACCCCCAAAGCGCTTTACACTAACAGACATTCACCCATTCACACTCACATTCACACACTGATGATGGCAAAATACACTGTAGCCACAGCTGCCCTGGGGCACACTGACAGAGGTGGGGCTGCCATGCATCGGCGCCACCGGACCCTCTGACCACCATCAGTAGGCAAGGTGGGTGAAGTGTCTTGCCCAAGGACACAACGACTGAGACGGCTGGACGGGGGATCGAACCAGTGACCTTCTGGTTCCAGGACGACTCCCCTAACCACTCCGCCACAGCCGCCCCGTAAAAATAAAGTTGGCAATTTTTTTGGCAAATAATGGGTAATTCAGATACTATGGAACTGTAATTGTAATAGAATTATAAAAATTATAATATGTTCTTACCAAGTAATTACATAGTAAATTGCTGTAATTACCAAGTAATTGTATGGTAAAATGATATTACTTAGATGTAAATGCTAGGTAATTGCATGGTAATTAGGGGACTGTAAAAGGAAGTTTTACCCATAATTGTTGTTCATAGTTGTAGATTTGGTGGTAGTTAATTAAAAAAGTTAAATCAATTTGGCACTTTAACTCAAAAGAGTCAACGTTTTTAAAGTTCTCTTCAATCAGTCACAATGTTCCTTCAAAGTATTGCTCGTACAAAAAGCTAAAGGTCAAAAACTCCCTCAGTAGCACAGGATGTTCTCAATCTATGTGAAAATAAAATACCAGATTAAATAAAAGCCCACACAGAACCCTGCAATAAACCTTAATCAGAACATTACAAATCAAAAGAGTAACTTTTCCTTCATTCCATCAACATTTCCAGAGATTTTATGCTTCAGAAACTTTGCGCTAGAAAGACAAAGTATCTTCATAAGTCGAGAAAAGAAAGTTTGCTCCCTGGTGGGATATAATCATCTGATTCCCACTCATAAAATCAATGCTGACTGCTGCATTTTACCCAACTCAAACCAAATTAATCTCAACTGGTGGGCAATAACCATTAAACAGTACTTTAAAGAAATTAACATTAAGTTCTCTCAGGTCAGTCTGTGTTTGTACAAAGTCCTGGAAAAAGCACAATTAAAAATACGAAAAAGTTGCCAAATCAGGGCAACAGCAGACGGGACGAGCAGCTTACTGACAGAATGAGGAAACAGTACAGGGGACACTGTGGGAACAAGACAAATGGTTTCAACCTGAAAAATTGGGCTTTCTCTTCTTTTAGCATCGAAACATTTTGTGGCACACATACAGGTGGATATGACCTCAATTCAAAACTTCATGGTCCAGTTATTTAAAAATCAAAAGGGATTCAATGTGATCAGCAATGTGTAGGGTTGGAACAACTATAGTGGGTGCAGAATAAATGTTTCAGCTTGGTGAGAGAAAATACTTTAGGGAAAACAGACAGAGGTGGTTTATTTATGGTGATATGAGAGATATGACTCAACAACTGAGTTTGTGTATGAATGACAAGAAACGATTCTTGATTCTTGACTCCAGATGGTCAGATAAGGAAGTTGCCATTTAAACTGTTCGTTGTTAAAAAGTGTTTAAATGTCTTAAGAATGTTTCCACTAATGTCTTATGGAAAGTTACAGAAGCTCTAATCCAAGGTGCAAAACGTGATTAAAAAATCTGAATTTTTGATTAATAAATGCTGATGACAAAACAAAATATAACAATTTGGAAAGCAAAAAAAAAAAAAAAAAAATCACCACTGATTTTTGGAAAATAGTTTCTCAGAAGATTTGTTTGTAATTGTTCCTTGATTTTTTCTGATGTTGCAGATTTAATTTGTTTTATTTCATAATCAAGTTTTGACTCAAAGCTTTGCATGAGCAAAGAAGAGCAAAATTAATGTCTGTCCTCGTATTGTCATTGATTGATTCTGATTTTTTTGTGTAATTTGGTTTATTTGTTTTATGAATTGTTGTTGTGTTTTAGATTTGGTTTATGTCCTGATCCCGTGTCACATTGATTTCCATTCAAATCCATTAGTTCCTCTCTGCCTCAGTGTATGTATACTGTATATACTGTGTGTATGTATATATATATATATATATATATATACACACAGTATATAGTTCCCAGTTTTTTTTTTTAAGATCCTTATTAAGCAGCAGCCAAAGATTTTTCTGCTTAACGAATGGTTTTGGATTTATGTTTCTGTCCTGTTTCCTCGAGACTCTGGCTACGTTTGAGTCCTACGCCTCAACCTAACTCACTGTTTGCGACATTTTCACATGCTGTATATTTAAGCAAAATTAAACTTGTTTTCCAAAAAAGTCAAACTGAGGCCTCTTGTTTTGTGATCCAGCAATCAAACCTCATATTCTGGTCAACAGCTGACCTCTGATTTGTCCAATCAAGACGTGGTGAGAAAACTGCCCTCGGTGAGGAAAGCAATCAGATACTTCAGAGCAGGAGCCCTTTTATGTTGTTTTCTTAAATGGCAGAACATGCACCTTTGGTTCAGTAACAAAATGACGGGCAGAATGAAGCTGCTTGCACACAAGAAAAAAATCTCGGTTTTTCAGAAAGATATTGAAAGCAGCGTAAACTTCCCTAAGGAGTGGAGTATATCCCCTCCCGGCTTAATTAAATAGAGCGCTATAAAGGCTGACTGGTAAAGAAATCATTTAAAACATGCATTGGTCATTGCTACATCTGGATTGGCACACTGCACATAAAAGAAAGACACAGTGTTCCTGCAGTAATGGTATGTGGGCATCTCTCCAGTGGTCCTAATAATGAGTGTCTGACAGGTGAAAGCTGCTGGCAGTAAATCACATTCATGCCGCTTTCCACAGGATGATTCATGTTTCCATTTAAACAGTTTACACTTTAAATCAACCTCATCCCGCAATTTGGTTTTGTGCTCCATTACTGGACTAGTTTACCAAGGAAAGGAGATATCCTATTGAGTCGTTCACCTCTATAATGACACTCTTGGGAGTTTTTTTTATTGCCGTCATTGCTCCTAAAACTGGGGTGATGCCTTTCATAAAAACAGCAGGTAATGAAGACAAAGTGGCTGACAGAGAAAATATCCATCACACCTGTCAGGTGTAATTACCATCCAATATGGAGTGAAAACCTAACCTCCACCAACACACACAATTTGGGAGACCGGAAGGGGAGAGTGTACCAAAACACCATCTTTACTTTCATGTAAATCCAAATTGTTTTGCTTGAACTTGTTCCCCAGCCTTCTCATTTTGCTCAGTTCTCTCTAAAACCTACCCCAGTGTCTCTTTAAATTTACACACACCACATGTGCCAGCTTGTGCCAGCTTAATAATCTCAGTACTAATGGATCCAGATTAAAAGACAATCAGTGCGGAAGAGAGCCAATTAATCGGGTGTCATCTGCGGCTTTGCAATAGAAAAAACATTACAGCCAAATGAGCAGTGGGGCCATAGTGATCACTGGGAACGTTGATATTGTTCTCTCTAGCAGACGATAATCATTTCAATATTTCTACTTAAGTGGAGCACTTTACTGAAAATGCCCTCCACTTACAGTCACGTACCCAAAGAAATGCATTAAGGTGGCAACCTGCTGGTTCCGAGTGGTAAACAATTCAATTTTACTCATTAAAACTTTACACATAGCGCCGCAAACTTGCAAACGCACTCGCAAAGACAGTAAAACAATTACCAGCCACAGCTAACAACTGTTCTGCTTAGAAAACAATTCAATAAACCTCCGTGTGGGCATAAATTATTTTAAGGATTTGATCATCTGACAGCAGGCTCAGAGATGTAATGTTGTGGCTGAGTCCTGTTAAGAGACGCTCATCAACGAGGCTGCAGTGGATGTGAGCTGTTATTTATTTATTTATTTACTTTGATGAGGCGATGAGGCACCTCTGTGGGCTTCCCAGCTCGGCTGCTGTAATTTTTTGCAGGACCTAAACAAGAATAAGCTGCGTAGATGTGTTGTGTCTAAATGGAAGCTCTGTTTAATGCACCTTTCTGCAGACTACTATATGTAGTGGGTTGCATTTTCTCTTCCCATGTGCATGAGAATAAGGGTGGTTATAAAACAGCAACGTGAACAAATTAAGTCAAATGAGGTGTGTGATGCTGGCTTTTAACGAAGAAACAGACCCATCCAGGTTGAGTAAAACACATTCGGCACTGGGTTCGTTTGGCCTACCTTTGCCTCAGATGTGGGCTCCAGGTAACACAGGCGATTCCCCAGCCCTTCGGCAGCCAGGCAGAACTTGCGATTCTCCTTCTGGATGCAGGCCACGCACTGGAGCACCACTTCATCATCCTGTCAAGACAGAACCGACTTCAGTCTGTGCCACAGTGAGAGTTGAGACCGAGTTGGGTGTGTGGGTGTCAGATCCTGAGAGGCACCCAATTCACCCACACACACACACACACACACACACACACACACACACACACACACACACACACACACACACAC
>NW_013952404.1:5035136-5040824 GCF_001266775.1 Austrofundulus limnaeus | reverse complement strand
AATGACGTTTATGACACACTTGATACTGAATGTATGTACATTCTTTTCCCACTTTTTTATTTAAATATTTTTGCAAGGATAAACAAGAAGAAAATGATTTCTGGCAGTTTTTTTACACAAATATGTGAAAATCTCACAGAAACAAGCAACAACACATTTCCTCAGTCCACCCATGTTTCCTTCAGGCTTTTTAGACGAAGTTAAAAACTCAGTCAGAGCATTTTGTACTTAAAGTGGAAATAATGAGCCAGTTAAATTATTGCATTTAAATGTGTAAAGTCTGACACTTTGAAACATTTATGTCAATTAAAGTAATCTTAACTCTTTGACAGACAGTTAATGCTACATTTGACACAAAAATGATAAGAATTACAGTAAATCCTAATGTATGAGCACACTTGGGTTTCCAGGCTCAAAAAAAGAAATGTCTGACATTATTCTTGTGCAAATGAGTTGATTGTCTTGGCCTTGTAAACGCTGAATTGGATGTAGTTACTCTGTAGGATGGCAGAGCAAGCAGAAATTGGCTGATATTGGCCACTGTGGGACAGCGAGAGGTGGGGAAGGTGGGGGCTTTTGCACCAATGCCAGCTCCTTTATTTAATGCAAAAGGGGTAGTGGGGGGATGGGGGTGAATGTGCTCAGAGCAGAGTGCAGCAGTTGTAGTAGTAACAGTGGAGCACTCCATTACAGCATTACGGTGCAGCACGGTGCGCAGCACAGCTACAGAAATAGTGAAGCAGAATCAATTTTACAGTTGCGCCCGCACAGATGCACGCCATGAAAATGGCTGTGACAAAAGCCTCAGGGCCATGACAACCACGTGTGACATGTTTTATTTTGGTATCAATGCACATGTGTGCATCAGACCTAGTTCAAGGATAGGGATTGTCATTTTTACCACAGCAGGAGCCTCTGGGATTTTTATTTTTATACCTGCAAACGTTTGTATTTTGCTTGCAGTCATTTTTTTTATTCAGGACAGTTAAATCCATCCTAAAACGTACAGAAATTTTCTAACAATATTTTAGGCACATCATATGCCTTTTTCCATAACACACATTGTACTCTACTGTATATTCAGAGGGAAGCACCGGCTGCTGCAACTGATAATGTTCATGGATGCTATGAAAAAAAAGCAAACCGACTCAAATCAATATAAAAATGTTGTTCACCTCAGATGTATATTGAAATTAATAGGCCTTTATTGCAATCCAACACTTGGCTTGGTTAGAACATAGCATCAGTCTCATTGTTAGGACTGGGAAAGCACTGAGTTGATTTGGGCCACGATATGATTTTATTGATCCGCTCATTGCATTCCTGGCTGTCTGAGTGCCAAGATGCTCRCATCCAAACAGAACCATCTCTTTAACCAGAGAAGACGTCTGTTTCTCTGTCTGYGCCACAGCCTCTTCCCCCATCGAACCCACACAGGAAGGGATTAGGGGACACTCGGGGCTATCAATCATTTATAAAGGGAAGCATTAAGTGAGACTGCAGGGAAAAATGATGCTCTTCTTAATTTGGAGTGGCTCCGAGTTCAAAATCTAAAAAAATAACTTTTTTTTTTCTTTAGGAGATTCCGCTGCTTTCAGTTACCTAAATAATTTTCTATTGCACCTCTAAATAAAATATTTCAAAGGTCAATATGAAATAGAGACTTTGGTYCCAGTGCAAATCTTTTCAAAACAGTTTCAGGTATTACAAACATTAGTGTGCTCAAAAGATTTGCTATATGAAGAGTAAATATCTCCAAAAACAGCATAGAGCACTTAGAAAAATACGTAACATTTTTAGAGCCATTTTGGTCAAATCTTATCTTCAACTCAGTTGTATGTACAAAACATACACTATTCTGTATCAGGTAAAATTGGTGTACATGCAGCTGCAGTGAAAATGGTTTGAAAAAAAAAATCTGGCCTGCTGGAAATCCTAAATGAATAAAATATATAAAATATTACAAAAAATGTTGTTGTTTTTTTCAAAAATTATGACAAATCAGACTTCATTCAAAAATATTTGCATCAAACTCGGACAAGAATAAGGATGAGCGTAYGAGAATATTAACAGGCTATTTCCAATAATTACTAACATTGCAAAACAATGCATTTAACCTAACAAATCAAATCAGCCATCATCACAGTTGAAATGAAATCATGTGGGGAAAGCAGCAGGAGAATGTGAGCTAATTATTAATGCCATTAATGAAAATGTAAATTATTCAGCTGTCTCAGAACAAATTGAGAAGTAGGCTTAGCTTCTGAGGGTTGATTTTATTTACACACAACCACCCCGTCTGACACTCCATCATTTCTTCTTCCAGCTGTGTGTATCTGTGTACACACTACAACAATAAAACCTTTTTATTGTTTTCAACCAATCAGTCTTTTTATGCTAGTTGCAATGCAATTGATAGAAATGTTCGCATAAAATGAGATGGAATGACTCAAGTGTCCATAARACGGACACAAGGCAAGCATTGGTTTCAATAAATGCTGTAGATTTWTGCTGACATGAGATATTTTGTGGTGTTATTAGCCAGCTGAACAATTAAAAACTAGCTTTAAAAAAATAAACGGTTCATCTAATATTAAGCTATGCAGCCATTTGAATAACATTACTTTTTCATTTTCGATCCTCTGCTGTAGTTCCTCCTCACAACAATTTTCCTGCACATTGTTGCAAATATTATTTTATCCAGCTCTGCAGAAAACAAAGCTCCRCTCTTAAGTCCAAGACTTAAAATGCTCCCCAGAGACTTTAGGAGCATTTTTATTCAGCMTATGGTGAAGAAATGTCAGTATTTCAGCAGGAATAATGCACCATGGTTAATGCAATCAGCTCATGGTAATGAGTTTTTACAGCCTTATCTCATGCAGCATAAGGCTGCAGCGCCTTGGTCTGTATTCACTTGTACACCCTGGAGGTATGCTACAATTACTGTTCAGCTGAAGTCACAAAATATCTGACGAAGTCACAAACAAGCCTTGTGTCAACTGGAGGTACAGACTGCAGTGGCATGAATTGCTTCTGTAGTTTATGTTTGGCTCTAGTACCACTCTCAAGGCGTATTACTAACACTTACGTCATAGATCTGGCACTTTGTACCATCAACACCCTTTATCTTATGAGGCACTCTACTTTACTATTAAATTATACTGTAAATGCATCAAAGAAAACAAATGTTTAAAACAAATATAAAGCCTACTATAACTAATCATAATAAACTTTAAGAGTGTTGTCAATTCCCAAAATATGGAAAAAAAACAACTAATATTAGTTTAATTTTTAATGCTAAGCCTTAAACAGCTTTTGGTTTGAAAATCCCACCATGCATCAAAGTAACAACCCAATTCTATCTCAATGTAAAACAACTTTCAGAAGAATAATGGCACAAACTGTCCCAGTGCAACATGCAATTTAAACACCAAAAAACATGCTCGTAAAGAAAAATCAATCACACCTTGGGTTAGGTGGAAACTACCACTGCTGAGCATATCCCATCCTAATAAAGGCTTGTGGTGATCAAATCCAGGCTTCACTACAGCAGCTGCAACAGATTTCTGCCTCTCTGTTTGAGGTCAGATTTGTTCTGTTCTTTTTAGCTTGAATCTGTGCCAAAAAATAAGGTGAATGAACAGCAATTGATTCAAAACGGGGCACTGAGTGGCCCCCTGGTCAGATGAAGGTACAGAGACAAATGTGGAGAAAAGAAGGAAGAAGACAGGACAGGACAGGACAGGACAGGACGGGAAGGGAAGGGAAGGGAAGGGAAGGGAAGGGAAGGGAAGGGGAAAGGGAAAGGGAAAGAAAAATCCCTAGAGTTTCTCTGGTCAACTCTACAACAACAGTGTGAGGAAAAGAAAGTAGAAGAAAAGACTGCAGTCTGTAATGACTCACTGCTAAAACAGCACAGGGGGAGTGGGGAGTCAGGGAACTATTGCTTTTTATTACAGTCCACGAAGTTTGTAAGTTTGAGGGTGGGGGCTTAGTTTAAAATGGTCTCCAAACAAAATTAGAGTTTATCGCAATAATTTGAGACAATTCATTGTGAGCAAAATTTGTTATCGTGACAGGCCTAGTTGTACATTTTTCATCTCAATGAGACTCGATGAGAAATCTTGTGACAAATCAACATGTCGTACAAACTTTTTGGGTATGACAAATGCTTAGAATGTATACACACATTTTTGCAGTCATGCTTTTAATCACAGAGCCTATGGGATRAAAATGGAGACATGATCTGCATTCTCCTACAGTGGCGCTCCAGTCACAAAAGGAGCCMTGTGAGGAAAGATATGTTTCATCCAGAATACTCTGGTTGAGATTAGAGCTCTTTGCTGGCTTACTGATTCACAGGCTTGTGGTTTAATGCTCGCAAACACTGTGGTGTGACAACAGTGGATATAGAAAGAGAAAGAGAACAAAAAAAACTTTGGACTGGAGGAGCAGAGTTTTGTTCTCATGACTCAGTGTTACTGTGTAAATGGGAGTGCTAATGCTCATCTTGAGGCAAACTGCTGAACATGCTGCCCCTGGTGCACAGACAGAACGAGACAAAAAGAGCTCACATGCAGACAAAGACATCATTAAAATCAGCAGGCCAGGGAGACACAACAAATGAATCTTGACATTTGGTAACATTTCAGCCTCCTTTAAAAGCTTTGCAGGGGATGGCAGCCTTTCAGCTGGTCATTGAACAGGGTCAGGAGTCAGCTGCTGCATGGTGAATGCAATGTAGCCTGCAAGGCATTGTTTGAATTCATTCTGGAGAGTTGTTTAATGCATGTATMAAACACTGCATCTAATGTTAAGATATGTAACTTGAGGTCAAGTACAATAAAACAAGATCATCTGTACACCCCTCAACATCAAAAGATTCAGAAACAGCTACATCACTTTTCTATCTCCTGTGCATATTTGATGATCCAAGGCTGTTTGTGTCTGTGYACATGTGTGTTTAAGTGTCATTTGGCACCCACAATGCTTCAGACTTGGACTGACTAATCACTGTGGGCAATCTGATTATTCAATCACCATCCACTCACACTATACAGCTGTGAACAGCAGCAGCCATATGGGCCRAGGCGATCCATCTTCAAGATTAGACAGGTATGGCAATAACCTGTGAAACAAATAGCCTGAGGTGAAAAACGYTCACATCCTAAATGGCACCAAATGTTTCATAGTTGCTTTTGGCTAGAAATATGTCATACATTCAAACAAGTGAAATTCTGATAAAAGACAATTAGGGCTGTTATAGAGCAGGTCATCTGGAGAGAAAATGCATACAGCATATATACAGTATATATATATACTGTAAGTGAGCACTGCAGGTGGATCGAATCCCCCCCCTGGTTCAGAGGTATAAAGCTTAGCTGGATTTCTCAGTGCTGAAGAAGCAAAGCAGTGAGGCTGTCAAGTGTATCGTTGCACCTTACAGCACAACTCTGCCTCTCTGGCAGCAGCTTGAATTTAAAAAGCTAAGAAAGTGTTTTCATCCCCTATTGCTTTGAGCTTCATATACCAGTGCTCATACAACAAAACAACACCCAGAACCAGCCCAACTAATACACCATTGCTGTGTGTGCTCACATAGCCAATACCAGAAAAAATAAACAACAAACCAACATTACACTGCACAATCCCAATCTGTGTGAGACATTTAACAATGTGGCCAAAAGC
>NW_013952404.1:5027470-5034926 GCF_001266775.1 Austrofundulus limnaeus | reverse complement strand
GTAAATAAAACAATCACTGAAAAGACTTGGCTCACAGTAGTAGTTCATTTACTACACTGAGCAGCTCGAAGAAAATCTAACAGTAGACCCTTATTTTCTGTGGTATTTTCCCCTTAAATGAGGTTCTTACACAACTAATTTATGTATGTATGTATATATACACATACAGGTAGGTCCATATCTATTTGAACACTGACAAAGTTACATATTCAAGTTAGGTACATAATATACATGGATATAAAGTACAGATTTTCAGCTTTCATTTGAGGGTATTCATGTTAAAATTGGATGAAAGGTTAAAGAGTTCAGCTCCTTAGCATGTGCACTGCCCACCCTTATTAAAGGAATTAAAAATAATTGGACAATAGACTCAAAGACTAAAGAAAAAAACATCTGAGATATTGCTACAGTATTAAGAGTGGCAAAATCTACAGTTTGGTAGATCCTGAGAAAGAAAGAAAGCATTGGTGAACTCATCAATGCAAAAAGACCTGGACACCCACACAAGACAACAGTGGTGGATGATCACAGAATAATCTCCATGGTGAAGAGAAACCCCTTCACAACAGCCAACCAAGTGAACAACTCTCTCCAGGAGGTATAAATATCTGAATCTACCATAAAGAGGACTGCGTGAAAGTAAATACAGAGGGTTCACTGCACGCCGCAAGCCACTCATAAGCATCAAGAATAAAAAGGACAGATTTGACTTTACTAAAAAAAGTTCCAAAAAAAGCCAGCAAGAGTTCTGGAAGAACATTCTTTTAACAGATGAAATCAACATCAACCACTAGCAGAATGAAGAAAAAAAAAAGTATGGTGAAGGCATGGTACAGCTCATGATCCACATCACCTTTAAAAGACAGCAGACACAGTGTGATGGCTTGGGCATGCATGGCTGCCAGTGGCACTGGGTCACTGGTGTTTATTGATAATATGACACAGGACAAAAGCAGCCGAATGAATTCTGAGGTATTCAGAGCCATACTTTGTGCTCAGATCAGCCAAATGCAAYCAAACTGATGGGTCGCATTTCATACTACAGATGGGCACTGACCCAAAACATAAAGCCAAAGCAACCCAGGAGTTTATTAAAACAAAGAAGTGGAATATTCTTGAATGGCCAAGTCAGTCACCTGATCTCAACCATTTCATTTGTTAAAGTCTAAACTTCAGACAGAAAGGCCCACAAACAAACAGCAACTGAAAACCGCTGCAGTGAAGGCCTGGCAGAGCATTAAAAAGGAGGAAACAGAGCATCTGGTGATGTCCATGAGTTCAAGACTCCTGGCAGTCATTGCCAACAAAGGGTTTTTAACNGTTTTTTAACTTTTTAAAAATTAATATTTTATTTACAATTATTTAGTTTGTTCAACTACTTTTGCACCCCTGAAATAAAGGTATTGTGTTTTAAAAAAAAACTTTATTTCCTCGCATTTCTAAGCAATCATTTTGTTCAACCCAATGAATTAAAGTCGAGAGTCTGAACTTCAACTGCATCTGAAATAGTTTGTTCAGAATTTGGTGTGGTAACATACAGAATTAAAATGAGGAAAATGTTGCTGCTTTCCACAAAAATATGGACCTAACTGTATATCAAACAGGAATATCTAGGTTTCAACTCTCCTAGCTAAGATGAAGGAAACGAACGTGTTTGAGATGTTACCATTCGCAGGAAACTGAGAGAGTGATGATGCCTTTATTGTCATTGTACAAAGCACAATATGTACACTTTCTGTCAAAACAAAACAAAAAATTAGCATAGTAATTCTCTCTTCCAGCCACTTCCTGTCAATAAAAAAGTGATTTAACTTACAGAAAGAGTTAAGGCTTCTTGTGTCAGAATGCAGAAAACAACACTACTCAACAATGAGCAGCATACTGTATATTTAGAAGATCCTTCTTGGAGGTCTAAAAGGAGGACAGCCCAAACAGGTGAAGCTTCATTTGTTTCCAGTGTCCTGGAAGTTTTGCACGGTCTTTGACTCAGTTGCTCAACTGTATGATGCTAAAAGGATTCCCAAGTGGTGCATGAAAGGAAGTTATACTTTGATATTAGGTCAAGGAAGTAGAAGCACTGGATATGTGGCCTAGAATGTCAGCATGAGCAATGACTGCAGTTGATTCAGCCATTCCACAGACTGTGCCTGATCTGAAAGAAAAAGGTGTTGTCCAGGTTGAAACTAGAACAGAATGTTAGGAACTACATTGACTCGCTTCGTTATGGTCTGTGATGAAAGTATAGCGCTACCCAGATAAGAGCTTCAAAAAGAAACTTGTAACCAAATTTACCATTAATAAACAATCTCTGTTAATTGTTTTGGCTCCACTAATTAAAAAAAGTCCTTAAAGGAGACTTTTCATGCTGTTAAATCCTTCTTTTTCACATTTAAATCATTCAGTTGGGGTCAATAAAAGTGGAACTGCAATGCTTTGGTCAGAATTCCTCCTTATTGTAACTCCACAAGCCCCTCTTTCGCCCTTTTTCTGAGGTGTGTCTCAGATCAACTCGTTTTGACGCTGTCTCTTTAAATCCAAATGAGACGACCTTCACACCCCACCCTTATCTAGCTTCCAGAGCAGTCCAATCTAGTTTAATAGAGGGGTTTACCACTACATAGCAGCGCAGAAACTTTTCATTTACAACTTAATTAAAAGATGTCGACAATGGAAGACTTGTCCTTGGCCTGACATGTTGGAGCCAGAGTCTGACCCAGAGCCAGAGGAGAATGAAGACGATGAAATTGTAGTTGGTACATTCAGACTTTATTTGTCTGTTCTTTTGCAAATATTGTGACATAATAGTTCAGAAATTGTCATAGAAAATTGAGAAAACTGAAAGAGTTGAAAAATATGACCCAAACAGAATATAAAGATGTCTATGCAGCAACAGGTGAGACTTAGGGCTGGGTGGTATGACCTCAAATTTATATCACGGTATAAACTGAATCCCTTCACGGTAACGGTATATATCGCGGTAGAAAAYTATCATAAAAGTAAAGATAATGTAATTTTTAGAGCATTTTATTTTGCAGAGAACTGTAATCTTAATCAAACCCAGCATTTTTGCTTTAATATCTGCCTGCCAAACAATGAGCTATTTGAGCTAATTCTACCTGCTGAACTTAGCTGCTGCTCTGCTGAGCACTCATCTTCATCATCTTCATCTTCAGAGCAGAAGCTGACTTTACATTAGCAAGATGGATTTACGACTGAACGAACATCCACGTCTTTTTATTAAATAATCTCTGTGGGTCACAATACTTATAAAACAAGTTTTTTTCTCCGACAATTGAGTGTGAAAAACTACGGTTGTTAAAGCTTCGCTCTGTGCGACGTGCAGCGAGAGAGAGGGAGAGATTATGATCCTGCGACATGACGTAATTTTTCTACAGCGGGAGGAGGAAATTTTGAGGATTTATTCCCTCTATACGTGTTTTAAAATGCTAGAATTTCTTCATTTTATTTCGAATTCCTCCTGCTCAGTTGTCTCTGCACTCGCAGCCCTGTTGACACAGGTGCGATGACGTAATGACGATAGCACGGTAGAGGGTAAATTTCTACCGTAGGCCAACTTCATACCGTTTCTACCATCTACTGCATATACCGCGCAGCCCTAGTGCGACTAAATTCAAATTTTTGGCACTCCTACAGACTTCAAGTACACAACAAAATGCATTTAATGGCTAAAATTTTTTTTTTTGCATGATACTGTATGTCCCTTAAAAGGAAATAGTTTTAGACTGTTTTTGTTGTTTGTTTGTTTGTTTGTTTTGCAARATGTTCCTAATGTRGTKGAGGGCCTTCATTTTATGCAATGAACCTGACTTTGGTGTTAGCTTCTGCTGGATAAAAATGTTCAGTGTCATTCAAGGGCTGACCTGACAAAAACCTTTCAGGGCCTCATCTTCCCAAGCACAGCTAAATCAAGCTCCGGGGGCATAAGAGAGCTGGGACTGAACCACAGCTGAGGCACTGCGGTGTCAAAAYTGATTTGATCAAAGACGGGTGATGACAATCAGGTGAAGGGTTCTGATGTCAAAGCCAGAGGACTGCTGACACTCAGAGAAAATGATCATGAAATGAGTGGAAAATTAAAGCAAACAGATTGTTTGACTCAGCGACTAACTTGGGGACATGTCAACCTAAGAGAAATGTCTTGAAAGAGCAGGTGGCAATTCTCAAAAATGTATTTGAGTAGAGGAAAAAGGGCCTCTTGTGGGATAGTTTTGACACTGTCAAAAAATCAACCATCTGCACTATAATTTGTCATATATTTAGGAAAGGAGCCATAAAAAACCCGCAAAGGGACTTGTGAGGTGTCAGCTCTTCTGCAACGCTTCTGTACRTTGAAAAGCAGAGCTGGAAATGGTTGAGGAAAAACTAAATATTGCTGCAGAGTTCCACAGCCTCAGAATACGGCAAGCCATTTTAATATAAAATCGGCTTYGTCTGTCTTTTTTAAATTGCATTCTAGATATCTAAATATGAGTTTTGACTAGGAACAGCTACATTTTGACTATCCTAAGTGGTAATTTAAGACTTCTGGATTTACTTTCTGACTACAATTCAAGATATCTCAAAARGAATTTTGACTAGTCAAAATTATAGTTGTAGATATCGTTAAATTAGTTTTGCCTAGGTATTGTTTGCTTTCAAGATATCTGCAATTTAATTTGCATTAGTCTAACTGACATATCTGATATCTACAAACCCATTTAAGAAATTTTGAATAATGATGTCCTTTAGTATGTCTTTCATTAGAATTGACTACTTAGAACTTAAAGTGAGATATCTTGAAAGTAAATAATGACTAGTCAAAACTTACTTAGAGATAACTCGTCAATTTTTTTTAAATATGTTGAACCTGAGCCTCCATACAACTCAATGGGAAATCAGACATCATTTTTACTAGTCAAAATGTAATTAGAGATATCTTAATTAACTAATATTACTAGTCATAAATCAATTTCTGATATCTGGAATGTAAAGGTTGTGAATCCAGTTTTATGTTAAATTGGCCTGCCATATATGAGCCAGAAAAAGAAAAGCTCCACTATTCCAGTGCGTTATCTCACCTACAGGGTTTGACATAAACAAAGTATTGGAAGATTATTTTTACAAAATAATCATTACAAAGTTTTACAAAAAGTTAGAGTACAAAATCAGGTGCAAATTTGCAAGGAGTGAATCTGAGAAATGAAGCCATAAAAAACAGAAGGTGTTAGCAAGCATGAGTATCCTTGCTGCAAATGCAACAGTCATGAATCTCTGGGCCTGCCTGCTGCTGAGTGCGTTTTCTTATAACACACAGTGTTGACTCTGCAGCAACAAAGCCCAATAAAGAAGGTGAAAATGTCCTCTTGTCTCTGCTGCTGCGGTGCAATCTTGAATCTTTTATGAGCATTTTATGAGCTCACGCCACAGCCGTCGATATCAGATGGAAATCTCCGGCATTTTTGCGATGTATGAAGAAAGCAACTTTTGCCCATCCAGAACACGCCAATGTTTGGGAAGCTGTCGCAGCATGAACATGTCTGTGGACTTTTAAGGTCTACTGGTTGTGAATCATTCCCCTCCTACATAAAGCAGCAGTAACGTCTACCACAATTACGTCCAATATTTTGTTTCCCCACTGTGCTTTTAAAAACCTGCGTAGAGGAGTTTACACTCTTCCAATCTGCTGCTGCTGAGGCTCGCTCACAGCCAAACTTGAATAAGTACTTTCTTAATGGGTTTTGTTCAGGGTAAAATGCTATAAACAGTCACAATGTTTCTGTGGGGTACAGTTTTACACAAGTAATACAATCCTAAATGGACTGCTTGTCGTTTAATGCAGATAGTTTTTCAACAAGACGTTTCATGGCTTTTGTTTTTGTTTCTGTTTTTTCTTTCAAATCAATAAATGCGATGCATATCAGTCAAATTCACGTACTAACTTTACTAGTTTTTACTCCATTTTTGTGCATCTTTACATAGTAGAGCCTTCTCTGTATAAATTCCTCCCTTTGGATCTTGCTACAAGCCCTGCAGCAATTTTTTTTTGTCTTTGCCCTGCAGCTATTTTCTAATTTATTCCACAGTTGTATTGGATGTTTTGTTACTCTGTTAACAACAATATGCAAAGAAATTCATAATACAAGATGGATTTAATGCAAATTCAGTAAGAGCATAGATACACAAAAATTACATTTTGATGTTGATTGGAATCACTTTTGCAAAACATGTAAATTCTGACGTTTAGCTTGCAAAAGACAAACATGCGACAATACTGCATTGTAATTTCATTTATTTATTATAAGCATTGCATTATTTCCTATGTAGCATTGCACGTACTATTCTGCATGCAACACTGATGCATTATTACCAAGGAAATATTTTATAAAGAACTAGTTTTTGTTATTTGACCTGCCTTAAATTTACAGAAATGTAAAAGTTTCATCTATAGTATATCTAATGTAGAATCACAAATAGAATAAAATGTGCAAAACCTTTTGCAGACACATTAATCAGCTCCATTACATTGAGACCCTCTGATACAATAACTGAAAACAATGTGAGAAAAGCCCCAGGTTCTCGGCTACAAAGAAAATTCTTCATATGGGAGAAAGCTTCCTACACGGCCTTATTAAATATTCATTCTCTAAAACACCCGATCAATCAGGCCCCCCTTACTGCATGCCACCAACATTCCTGGGGAAATTTCTTCATTTAGTGGCACAATCAATAGCTCATTACAGCAGCTTCACACGAGGTTGTCTCTGGGCAAACCCGCTGGCTTAATTCCCTTTACATCAGAGGCCTGTCTGATCTGTCCACCTTCATCGCACAACAATTCGATTTGAAAACTTACACACACTCGCCTTTTCCTGCAAGTTGCACTCTTGAATGTGCAACTTTCAGAATTGCGGATGAGCTTCAGTTTCAGCTAATAAACAAAAAGAGAGAAATCAATGATGCAGTCGGGATGGTGCCAATATGCTGCATGCTTATGAGCAGAATAACTATGCAGAATGTTTGGTACAGTTTTCCATTTTTATCAATCTGTGTAGAACGTTACAGGATGCTCAAATTAAGGCTTTTTCAAACAATAGGTCTGGGGGAATGTAATGGAACTAATACTTTTATGTTTAAGCAAGTAATTCATGACATCCTTTAATGACCTAGGTTTTCATGACATGCTGTTCATCTGCAGATAGAATGATTAAAGTCAGAACAAGATTTGCTAACAACAGTCATTCTTAGATTTCACTTGTGTTTATCTTTGTGTTTTCCATTGACCTTGTATCAAATCTTGCTAAGATGACAGAATGCTGTATATGAGGCCTCTCGAGACACAGTGTACAACAGAGTTCGGCAATGAACAGAGTTCAGCAGTAGTGTGGAGTGACAGAGAGAAGCAGAGGCACAGAGACAGGCCACGTTCTCTGTGTTTCCTGTTGTTGCAATAAAACTC
>NW_013952404.1:5021160-5027460 GCF_001266775.1 Austrofundulus limnaeus | reverse complement strand
AACATTGAATTTTTATTTTTGGCTGTTGAAGAACCTGAGAAGATTTTTGAAACATCATCTGCTGAGAGTGAGTACAGAAAAGCTTCAAGATGTCTCCTTTGTTTTCCAAAGAGGATTTCTGCCAGCTTCTCCAAAAGGTAATGGTGTTGGAGCTCAAGATTCATCGTTTGAAAGAGATGAATGCTTTGGAGGACTCAACATGCGTTCGAATGGGTGAGAAGGCTGAGATGAGAGACCAACATGGAGAGGAGATGGAAGCTGCTTCTGAGTGTAAAACTGTATGGAACTCTCTTTGTGACAGACCAAAAAATCTCTCAGGAAGGATTCAGCTCTTAGATGACATCGAATGGCCAGAATTATAGAGAAATGTTTTTTCTCCTCCAGCAAGGAGAATAAAGCAACAGGCTGTAATCAAAACAGCTGATAACAGCCAGAGAAATGAAGCAGTGTTTCTTCAAAACAGATTCACATCACTGGAAGAAACTGAGTCTGAACAAAGTTCATCTTCTGACCTCAGCGAGGGATCTGAGACCAGATCCAGATCCAGCCCAAAACCAAACCAAGTCCTTAGAGAGACTTTCAAAAATCAAGAAATGCTGATCATCACAGATAAAATGGTGAATGAGATCAGAGGCTTCTGGAACAAGAAAAAAGTCAAAGTTCTGAGTTTTGCTGATAAAGTGTCTGACCTCGCAGAGAAGATTCTGGAAATCTCAGCAGAATATCCAGCTCTGAAGAAGCTCATCATTCATATAGGAAGTGATGGTTATGAACAGCATGTCATGAAAACCTAGGTCATTAAAGGATGTCATGAATTACTAGCTTAAACATAAAAGTATTAGTTCCATTACAGGGAAAATACATGGTTATACAATATAAATATGAGGAAGGAGCATTCACACACAGTCTTGGTGTGTTTGTACAAACTGGCAGAAACATATGCAAACAGCACCAAGCAAAGTAAAACTCTACATGACAGCTTGCACCAAATAAGTATATATGTTACGATCTTAGTTTTATGGATTTGCTGCTCTGTGTTAAAATCCGCATCAATCTGCTCAAAATGCATTTTGGTTGCAAATAAAACCTGAGCTGTAACTTTTAATAACTCAGCCTATAAAGATTAGAAGACTTTATCATCACACATAAAACCATTTATTTCCTTAGAGCCACAGGAAGAATGCAGGGATGGACTAAGCTGAACTCCCCTTTGGGGGAATAAATTCATGCTAATTACTGATAATTTTACACTGTGCATGCAACAGGAGAATATGAAGTGAGTTACTTGATAGGCTAAATCTCAACGAGTCCAATGAGTTTTGATTAATGTAAAATAGTGTTGCCAAATTGTGATCCGATGTCAAATGGCAGGTTTTAGATAAGAGCAAGACTGGGCCTAGCCGATTTGGTGTCCTAGGCAAGATTCCAGGCAGTGCCTCTTGTGCAATTTTTTAATAAATAGTTTTGTCTTTGATTTAATTTGTTTGTTTTTAAAAACCAGGTTGTCCAATTAACATAGTTAACAATATAACAMATTTAAAGCAGAATAACAGAAGTCTACTGCAGGGGTATATTCCCCTGGAAAAAAATTTCTGTGTCATTCTTGGCATCTGAAAATACATTTCCTCAAAAGCATTTTTTGTTTGTTTGTTTCACTTTATTCATTTCATTTGTAACACAAAATAACAAAGTACAAAAAACATGCAATCAAAATAAAATCAAATAAAATGAAAGGCAGCAGCAGAAGAATAAATCTCACAATATCTGCCCCATTTTTATACCCAAAATATATTCAAAAGATAATCTTTTTAATCTGAAAAGTACTGGACTTAGAAGGATTATGAGCTCAGCAGATGCTCAGTTTCACCAGGTATTTATTTGCTAATTGTTTCTGCAGATAGCCTGCAGAAGTCGCAAGGGAGGGCTGCTCAGTGATGAGGAAGCTCAATTTAAGACACAAGCTGCGTTTCCACTGACCATGACAATGCACAAATTAGAATTTCGAAAATAAATTTGCTCAATGGAAACACGTCAATTTAAAAAGAAAACATATGTTTTTCGACAAAATGGTTTTGCTCTACGATGAGGTGGTTTTTCGGCCGTATCGAAATAGGTGTATTTTGCAAAACTACAATGAAAACACTTTTTTCGCATCAAGGGAGTCACGTGATCAAGAACCGGCTGTTTCTACATGACGAAAAAGAAGACAACAGGAAGTAGAAGTAGTAGTAAAATCACCGAAGTTGTAAAAGTAGTAAACTCACCAGCTACAAAAACGCAGCACACGTAGCCGCTCCCAAGTATAAGGGGTTTGTCGCTCGAAAGCCTCAATAAGATGCCGACGTCTCCTCTGATGGCTGATGATGAGCTCTAGTGTCGTGGTATGTGCATGATTGTTTACATACATTGCCAACATGTTTGTAATGACTTATCGGGAGAACAAGCGTATTCATGCGTGACTTTAATAGCATTTCTTACTTAATGGAAACACCACAATTGCAAAACTGTCTTTTTCGACATTAACAGAATATCAACAAAGTTTTGCGCACGTTTGCAATGAAAATGCAGCTACAGTCCACAGCTGGAGCTGCACATAAAAGATGGTTCTAGGGTCAACCAGCTGTTTTTGTTCTCCTGCATGGCTGCCTTAGAACATTACAGGATGTCTCAAGCATGCATGGATGAGTCAAAGCAAGACTCTGTGTATGTTTTTGATGAGGGGATAACGTTATAACATGATATAAATCTCAAAAAAGTTGATTTTATACAATATTACCCCTTTAATTACCACTTCCAAGTTCTGCATTAGCCTGATAATCACCCATTCATTAAAATCAGGTGTGTTGGAGCAGAGAAAAAAGTAAAAAATGCAGGGCTGCGGCCCTCGAAGACCAGTATTGCCTACCCTGTCCTAGATGGATGGTGCCCGTAGCGTACACTATAAGAGAAAAAAATCCAAGAGGGAGTGACATTAATGCAAACTAAGACTAAACAGGAATAAGAGGGTGCAACAGTATCCAACCTAGATGTGCACAACACACTCAGAGGCAAAAGCCTAGAGGGTGATAAAGCTCAACTCAGCACTTTTCAGCTCTTCCACCTTCTGTTTTAATTCTGAAGCAGCTAGCGATGGCTCGTTGCATCGTTCCTGTGTGGCTGCATTGACGGTCGCCTGGATGCAAAGTGAGGTCTGTGCCTTCACACAAACAAGCATGTGCTGCCACAGTGCATTAGTCACAGCCCCGGTCTGGCCTTTTCAAAGTCGCTACACCCACTCGAACTGCTAATAGATCCCCAGAATTTGATATTCACCTTGCAGGGATCTTTGCAACACAGAAGCTATATGTGTGTGTTGCATGCATGGATACAATAATAAGAGGCCCTCTGTCATTAGGGTTTAAATAAAATGGAAGCAGAAGCAAAATACACCAGCAAGAAAAGTTTGCTTTTCCTTCTCTAATGACAACAGGCACAAGAGAAGCGATTCATTTGAAAAAACTGTCCTAACGTAATGAGCACCCTGAGCAACGAAACCATGAGCTGATATTTATTCTGTAGTCAGCTTGTTATGAAGCCACTTCTGGTGGAGCTGATCCATCGGAAGACGCAAACAGGACAAAGCAAACGTGGAGGCTTATTAGACTCTCCCGGCTGAAATTAGGCAGCAGTTTGTGGGAGAAGCTTTTCTCTGCACCCTCACAATCAGCGCTGTTCCTCTTCCTGCAACATCAAATTACCCACGGCTGAGAGATATGCTTTCTACTCTTCTCCTCTCCTCCCACTGAGCTGGGTTTTATAGGCAGTGGTCCGGCAGGGGTAATTCCTGCTCCCACTCCAGGGAAATTACTTTGTGTTGTTATAGAAAAGACAGTTTGCAAACTGCTTTATCACACTCCTAGACTTCAGTTATAGTCAACATCGGGAAGAGAGCAAATAATAGAGCTTTACATTCCTGCAGACACTAAACGAGACCAATGCAAAGGCAATAGGTGCGTCTACCTGAGCCTTAGTTTCTGCAGGACTGACTTTATCCATGTGCTGTGGATGAATATATGACTTTGCACAAACGTGCACAGCCAAGAATGGATATGTTCTGCCTTTCTACCCCAAGTAGTTACGCTGTTTGTCTTGCTTAGCTGATGAATAATTTCTTCACCGTGCTCTGCTGTGGCATGGCTGGTGCAGCCTGACTGCACCAAACGGCTATAGCTCCGTATTTGCATGCCACACACACGCACACACACAAGACTCGCTAAATGCACCCACATCGAAACATCATCCAGCCTGTCAGAGGGACGCAACAAGCTGCTAAAGCTGCATTTAAAAGCAACGGCAGTTTTCTGTCAGTGTCTTCTTGCATCTTCTCACAAAGCAAAATCCAAAGCAATGTTAAAGGCCTGGGATTCTTTGGAGGAATGCATATCACCTACCACCATACATGTCAGAGTTTTAAACTCTTTATGATGAGAATGCGTGCCACACTGCAGTATGTCACACGATCTGTTAGTGTTTCAGATATGTGTTGAGGACAACTCTCAGCTGCTACCTTGCCAAATTTTAGCTCAACGCCTGAAAATCTGATTGAGTTATAGCCATTTATGTAGCAGCTAAGATCGATTTTCTGTGACGACCATCCTGTAGTTTGTAGATGTACATCCAGTGAATGGGGGTTAAATTAAAATCTGTCCAGTGATTCATGAGATGTTTTGCTAACACTGTGCAAACTAACAAACACACAAGACACACAAATACATTATTACCTTCAGCTTTGGCAGTGGGTAATGACAAACAAGCAGGATAAAGTCCGAAATCCATAACAATCAGAAGAAGGTGCTATATGTGACATTTAAGTTCAAGGCCTGTAACGAGGAGAAATTGTGCTGAAATGTCAGCTCTGTTTTGAAGTGGCACACATGCTGATGTGTTGACCTATTCCTGCTCCAGTTAAAAGGCTGGGCAGCGAAGAAATCAACAGCAAAAAAATCAGCAGCACATATCGGGGATCGGTTAGACTGATGTCAAAATAATCGGCATTGGCCTTAAAACAATCCTGCATTGGTCGATCTAATACTGACAGAGTAAAAAATAAATAAATTAAAGGATCACAAATTGGAGAGAAATGTGACCTGTGACCTTGAACTCAGGAGAGATAATCCTTGACCTATGAGGTGCCCACATTGACATTTGAATCAGGGTTCGACAAATCCTATTGCCCGACTGCCAGGGGCAGGTAAAACCCATATTCAGGCAGGTGTGTCCCAATGCCTGCCCGACTGGGCAGGTAAAGCATTTCTTTATTTTTTTAAAGGGCCATTTATTTGAAATATTCTGAAAATAAATGAAGAAATATAGCATTTTAAAACACGTAGAGAATCCTCAAAACTTCCCCCTCCCGCTGTAGAAAAGTTACGTCGTGGGATGTGGGATCTTTTCCTCACTCACTCCCGCTGCACGTCATGCAGAGCGAAGCATTAACAACCAGAGTTTTTTCACACCCGTGTTTTCGGAGAAAAAATAAAACTTGTTTTCTTCTGTATTGTTACCGACAGAGATGGAAAAAGAATTGGTGGACATTCGTTCAGTCATAAATCCATCTTGCTAATCTTGGCTTCTGCTCTGGGGATCTCTGCTTCCGGGTCACTTCAACAGACAGGAGCTTATTGTACGGCAGGCCGACATTACATTTATTTGGCTTCACCACACTAACATTCCAGTTATCCGAAATTATTTTATGACTAGATTAGACATATTAGTTATTTAGGATAAAATAATAAAATGTTTTCTTTTATTATTTTCTTTTGTTTGCTTTTTTTTAATTAGGAGATCTTTCCAGCTTGACCTGATGCATCTCAGTAATCCAGGTAAAAAATCAAAAGGAAAAAAAATTGTATAGGTCCTCTGGACGGGTTCTTCTTTAATGAAACGTTTTGTCTCTCTTCCAAGAGACTTCTTCAGTCTGAGAGTTTCAGGCAAAATTCAGGCTTTTAAGTCCTGCCTCCAGGTGACTGATACTCACATCACATGGCTATGGTTCACAGGTGACTCATACTCACATCACCTCCTAAATAGGCATCTGTTAAGTATATATGTACATAACTGGAGGTGTGGTGCAAAGGATAGAGAAGGTGAGCAAGTTATAATTAAAATGAGCACAAAGCAAAAGCTTAGGTCTCAAAAGAATAAAACTGAGGAGCCCCCGATTCTTTAGGAGTGGGGTGAGGGACATTGGGCCTCATGCAAGAACATGTTCGTATTCTTATCCTAAATTTCTCTTACTTTTGTTCGTACAAAGGGTTCGTA
>NW_013952404.1:5019023-5021150 GCF_001266775.1 Austrofundulus limnaeus | reverse complement strand
ATACTGACTAGTATAAATAACATCAGATTTATCATTAGGTTGTCTGGAGACTCCAGTTCAAGATATTTTAAATGTATATTTTGTTCATTGTCTGTGGACTGCAGTGTTCTTTTCAGTGCAACAGTGACAAAGACTTATCTTATCTTATCTTATCTTATCTTATCTTATCTTATCTTATCTTATCTTTAGATATGAGATGGACTATATAAGATTCAATTAATGCAAACTGCAGACTTTCATGTTCTGTAAATTGTATTTAAAACAAAGCTGCTGCTGTTGATCATTCTGTTTTTGTAAGCAGCCCTCCCAAGGTCAGTACTCTAGAGGAATCACTGAAAAGGTCTAAAAAAAGTTTTTGATGACACAATTGACTGACTGTGAGTGACTCAGTCTGCATTCTTTGCATCTGCTAAATCAGATGTCATATGTTATGTGCCTCTGTGTAACCATGTCAATATGTTTGTAGCACAAAGTACAGTACATGTTTTTCTTATTTTATCAAATTTTGAACATTTTTGTTTTGGGCAGGTAACATTTTCCGTCACCTGCCCGACAGAGCAGGTAAAAAAAATCTTGTTGAACCCTGATTTCAATATTAAATTAGAATTAGTTACCAATTTAAAACCTTACCAAGAAATTGTCCACAGATAGATAGCACCATATGTCCCATGTGGGCATCATTCAACTTGTCTCAAAAGCCAATTGACCAATCAGGAAAATAAAAGCTACAACTCAACCAAATTTTTGTAATATTGAACTGGGGGTATTATAGATTTTCCTGACACATAGTTGAATTCTCTACCACGTTACCTTCGGTTGTTGTGAAAATTTAAATAAATTTGTCTTTGTATCCTGGTTAAACACATTGAAATTGGCTTCTGTCTCTTTAAGAACCTCCTACCGTTTCAGACACTCCCACTTCAGAACGTCTTCACGCCAATGCTTTGGGGGAGGCATGCTCTGTGGGCAGGAGCTCGGCTGCAGAGTGATCTCCAGAGAGGAGCTATGTACAAGTAGGCGGGGCTTTGTACCAGCATATATACTGTATTCCATAATAAAATGCCTGCCTTTCTTTATTATTTTTACATGTTGCTTATATGTTGCTTGCTCCTGATGTCTTGCTGACATCAGGAGCAAGATTAACTGGTCAAAAGATTGATTTTGTCCCTCAAAACGCGCACGCTTAAACCAACAAAATGGCTAAAATGTCTCGTTCAAGAGTCCTGCGCACTTCATTCATTCCAGATTTCACAACTAAACTCTAAATTACAAGATTGTTTTAGGAAAAAATAATAAATCAATAAACAGGGTTGCAGCAGTTTCCATTCAAAAAAAAGGATATCAGTGCTGTGTTTGCCTCACTGCACAGCAGGTTGTGCTTCTGTGAGCAGCTTAATAAAGGGAGACCACAAGCAGCAGTGCCGGTGATATGTGCAACCAAACACCTCCTACTGTCTCAGGGGCCTCGCTGGAAGACCTCCAGCTCCAAACTCCTCCATCTATTCTGGATGAGTGGCGTATTTTCAGTCTTTATGTATCTCTAAAATGCATTTAACCACAGATTAACCAATCATGTCATTGTGTGTGCATCAAACAGCTACATGAATACATTCTGTCTTATTTTTAAGTTAAAGCCAAGAGAAGCTGATAATTGAGAAAATCCAGAAATTAGCGTGCATTAAGGTCTGGCTTTGGGTCCAACAAGTGAAAACAGCAATCTGTCTTCTTAAGAGATGTTGTCCTTGGCTCATTTACACAGATTTTGCTGCTGCAGGGAAGCTGGGGTGACTGTCGGGACAAGCAGCTTTCCCTGCTTCAGAACTCTGCCTTTTTTATGATTTAAGTCATGATCAAAGAATAATCTACTTCTGCATGTGCTTTTAATTTTAAAACCAATATCTGTTCTAATAATTAAATTGTGCAGAATGATAAATCTTAGGTTTTTCGGGGGCAGGGGTGTTGCTGGTGGTAACTTCTTAAGACATGGGCTGCAGAAAGAAGAAAAAAACAATAGCTGACAGTGAGCCATGCGCAAAACAACAGCGATCCCAACGCCTGGAAGGATTTTCAGAATGTGTGTGTGTGTGTGTGTGTGTGTGTGTGTGTGTGTGTGTGTGTGTGTGTGTG
>NW_013952404.1:5016649-5017979 GCF_001266775.1 Austrofundulus limnaeus | reverse complement strand
TGTGTGTGTGTGTGTGTGTGTGTGTGTGTGTGTGTGTGTGTGTTGGACAAAAATATTCCCTACAAGATGAGAGAGAAGCTGGTAAAATGTACTTACAGTCCTGAGGAACTGGATCTCATCCTCTCCCTCTCCTCCTTCAGCCATGGCTGCGAAGAAAGGAGCCCGTTCAGACTCCGCTGGCTCCCCGCTCCTGTCGATATTAGCATAAAGCTAATCCACGGCCGTCCAGCGGTGCAGAATACCGCAGCATGTGTCAGTCAAGCCCGTGTGTGCTCGCGCCCAGCGGAGGAGTGTGTGTGTTTGTGTGTGTGTGTGTGTGTGTCAGCACCGGCGGGTTGGAGCAACTGGGGAGTGGGGCGGGGGGAGACGACGAGGCTCAGGGAACACACCAGCAGCTGCAGTAGCAGCGGCAACGCGGGGGTCTTTATCTTTGACGTCACAGAAGGAGCTCGTGAACACGAACGCGCGAATATTCAAATAATTAGCGAGCAAACACGCGCGCGCGTGCGCTCACGCGAGGCTGTTTTATCGGTTCCCACAGGAAAATCCACTGAAGATGCTTTTATTTTCCCCTCTTTTTTCGTCCTCTTCTTCTTCTTTCACATTAGCGCGAGCTCAGTCCAGCACCACGGTCAGCGCCCAGGCTGCGCGCAAACGCTCGCGACGTCTCGTTTTCAAGGCTGTGGGCTCGTGGTAAAAGGCCAAGGACAGGAATTATTCCTGACTGCATCACTGTCATCACTGTCCACTCGTTTCTGAAGAGATACAGGATCGTTCATGCTGCTGAAGCGCAAACATCCTTCACTATCAACAACACCAACCACACTCAGCAGCCTATGAAATTATTTTAGCAAAGCTTTCATAAAACCGCTTTTAAACCCCATCCTATAGGTGTAAATGTAGGCATATGAACATATCTCTATGGATAAATCACATTAAGCTCAGTTTAATATTTAAAAATGCAAAGCAAGACTTATTTTCTGTGTTGTATTAAAGACTGCTCTGGTCAATTCACCAAACATTAAAGCTCACTTATCTCCATAACAACAGCATATTTATAGCACATTTCTGTTTTTAGCACAATGCAATGCTGCCCTCTACAGGTAGAGCTGAGAACTGCTGGAAATAGACCCACCTAGAGGCTTGTTTCCTTTACTTGTTTCCTTGTTTTCTCTAGTTTTACGTCATATAAATATCGTTAAATATCCTCACTTTTAAATTGTGCCTTTGATTTATAATGTTAAAACAATTTCTAGAAAGTAGGTTTAAAATATTAAAATTAAAAGTCAACAACAACAACAACAACAACAACAACAACAACAACAACAAC
>NW_013952404.1:5007275-5016598 GCF_001266775.1 Austrofundulus limnaeus | reverse complement strand
TATAGATGGATGGATGGATGGATGGATGGATGGATGGATGGATGGATGGATGGATGGATGGATGGATGGATGGATGGACATTATTTGTCATTCAGTATTTTTATGTTTTGTGAAATGTTTTAGTTTGTCTGATCATACTGAGCCACACTCTTTTTTCATTTATAAGAAAATATGGTGAATTGCAAAMATTTCAAAGAAATGTAAAGATAAATGGACATAATACATAAACAAACAAGTTTGTACAATTTTATCCAGCTGAAAGTCAGTTGTTGAAGTGGTATTAAACAATGTTGATGTTTGGGTACAGAGGTACATTTAAAAACTGGAGTGAACCTTGACCATGTGACTGAATGATCTACTGCAGAAGCTGCGGAGCTAAGCAGAATGGGCAGGAGTCTGGATTTACCATTATTATTGGCAATATAACAAAAATAAGGGCTGATGATGTAGAAATCTTAAAAAAAAAAACTATTAAAATAATATGAACTGAATATTAAGTTATTAAAAATTTTAGAGAGCTTTGTGTGTTGTGGATGTACCAACAGAGAAGAAACAGGTAAACATGTCTCATTTCACAAGCAAGCAAATTTAATCTCATTTACCTTGATGTATATGTGATCTTATTAGAATTGAAGCCAATAATGTAACAGTTTCAAATAAGCTTATAAAGCTGATATGATTACTGATAATTACTGAATTGGATAACAGATACTTAGCTTCTGTAGCATTGCTATACAAAGTGTAGCACACTGTTGAATCATGCTACAATTTAACACAAATTATTAAATATTACAAACTGGTTTCGCCTCTGATTTATCTAATATTTACACAGTGTGAAATAATATTTTAAATTTGACTGGTTTTAGGTTTGTATTAGACAAACCTGAGACAATTTTCAACCTAAAGTATCAACGGGTATGCAATGAACATTTTCTAAGCGTCAACTGGTAAATGTTTTTTATTATTATTATTATTATTATTTTATGACAGGTGAGAAATAATAAATATATTTTATTGTTAGTTGAAGTCAAAATTATTCAAAAGGCAGCCTCACACCACAGCAAAAACTTTACTGCGCTTCAAAAGACGGCTGTCAACATCACTGACTTCCACTATACAATGAGCAATTTGAAGGCTCCAGATATGTTCCTCCACTAAACCATTCATTTGCAATTCTTGCTAAATTTGTACCCATATTTTGGGGTATTTGTAAAAGGTAGCTTATCTGGTTGCTTTTTTACCCACCTTGGCAGCTGCCTTAACACTGATGATTTAATCTACTAGAGTGCACCTTTTAAATGAAGATTAGCATTCCAGGTAGTCCTGGATGTTTGAATAACATCTTAGGACAGAAATACAAAAAAAACTGTTAATTTTAAACTGTTAAACTCCTAAAGTAATTACAGTATTATATTTGTTTGAAAATACAAGGAAGCACTATTTGTACAAGCAGCATCTACTTGAACATTTTTCAGGGGAGGATTCATACACAAATTGGCCACTAGGTGTCACTGTTTAGCAACACAAAGTTGACAGAGGCCTTCAAAACACAAAGCAAGCTTATCTTTCTGTTTTTCGTAAAGACGTTCAGAATTGTTGGAGAAGCGGGTAGAAATAAATTCGAGAGTTCCAATGGTTTGTGGACTGAAACTTTCTCAATCTTACCGTCCCGCAGGAACAAACCCGACTCCCCGTCACATGTCCCACCTGCAAGCTGCAGCTGCACTGACTCAAACTGTGGGCGGGCCCTGAACGCCCCTCAGCCAATCGTAGAGCAGGACGCCAGCGGTGAGCTCAGCTATTGGCTCAAGGCAGCGTTGATCATCACAGACGAGCCCAGCAGAGCAACGGTRAGTATTGGCTGGCTCACTGGCTGCAGTACAGAGATGTCAGGAAATTATTTGCCTCGCCACAAAATCTGGTAAGTAACTATTTATTTATCGTTTCCTCCTCAAACTSTGTTTGGGATTTCAGCTGATTGTTATTATGCTCTACCATAAATTACAAGTTGAATTATATAAGAGGATAATTCGCAGTTTTTTAGCATTTAAAATCACCATAAATTCATTATAATGTGGATTTTAATAACAGTTGGCGGCTTGAACTCGAAACCCTGAAGGATACTGTAATTTACAGCAATATTCGCTGCCATCTTTAATTCAAAAGCGCTCGTTGTTGCAAGGTGACTGTAACCCACGGGATTATGTTATGACACAAACAGATGAGGTTAGGGGTTAACTATTAAAGTGAACTGTGTGTATTGTGCTTGTAAACATGGTTGACGGCAGTTTTTGCGCGGAGCCCTGCACGCATGTGTCGTCACCTTGCGCGAGACTGGCTGCAGCAGCTTGTGAAATGTTGATGAATTGCTGTTTAGAAATGTATACTGTTTTGGGAGGATGAAACACAGTTGGATGTTGAGGGAAAACTACAGGCTGTGTGTATTTTTTTTCTTTAACATACTGCAATTATCAGTGAGAAATAGAAAAAGGCTAAATAATTTAAAGCAAAAATTGATGCTGAACAATAGAGGTCAAACTTTATGAGTTTTGCTATATCATCAAAGCACAAATAACACAATCTAACACTAACTGCATAACTTGAGTGCATATTTTGCAAATCTTAGAACTTGTACATTGCATCTCACTAATAAAAATAAATAAATTATGGGCTGTAGCTGGTTGTATCTGCTGCTGCTTCTTTTTTTATCCTACTTGTAATTGATTAAATATGTGCAAGCACTTCTGATTGCTGATTCATTAATATCGGTCAGCTAATTAATCTGTCTAATCTCCATTTCTGAATTCAGATTTATCTCTCCATTCTATCTTCTCCGACAGCATCAGGCCAGATGATGAATAGCCTGAGATCCCCCCCAAACTCGCCGCCTGCCGACCACTAACATGGCACCCATCCTGGAGGGCACTCACACCATCCTCCTTCTGTATACACCCATCCGTGAGCTCAGCAACGTCAGCCTCTACTTCCCCAAGAGGCGCGCCCCGAGCTTCAAGTACGAGAGCCGAAGCGCCCATTCAGCAAGCGCCGCTAATGACCATGACTGGGGGAAGAAGAATCCAGCAGCGTTCAAACAAAGAGCCCAGTCTTCTGACTCCTCAGGGAAATTTCCCAACTCCCGGCGGGAAACGAAAGGAGCGGCAGAAGAGCTCTGCTGGCTGGCAGCTGAGCACCACCAGTTGCTGGTCGATCTGTTGTCGCTGTGTCGAGACTGCGCTCGCAAAGTCAGGATGGGTAACCAGGATGGGAAACTCGAGGACTTCATGGAGGGTCAGGCTGGAGGTCAGGTTCCCAGCATCAGCAGTCAGTCCACTCTTGAGCAGAAGAGGGTTGCGTCCAAGAGCAAAAAGATAAAGAAGCTGGGAGGCAAGAAGCTTGAAGATGCTGAGGATTTGTTGCAGAGTAAGATTAAAAATAATTTTAGCAAAAGACATTCATATGTGGAGGTTCCAACGAAGAACAAGGTATCCACAGCTCCACAAGCAGAGAAAACCTTAAGAACTGCAGTTTGTAAGGACGAGTCTGATAGCCCAGTGACTGGTTCTTGTGTCAGAGCTGTCAGTAATCCCATCCTGCCAATGGATGAACCATTGACCGTTCGCAAGAGCTGGGACTTAACGGAGGACAACCAGAGTTTTGACCCTGTCATGGATTTCTGTAACGACTTCTCGGAGTGTGACGGCGAGCTCGGGTATGGGTCGTCCTCCTGCAGCCTGATGGAGGGCCTGAGCAGACAGCAAAACGACAGCAACCTGCGGCCCGTTAAAAGATCCGATTCTCCGGGTGAGACGTCAACTGGAAACGGTTCAACAGTCAAGTCTGCTCAACAGCTTTACAGTGAAATCAACCAAAGGAACACTGGGGTCAGGGTCATTGCCAAASTGCAGGAAGTGGAAGGGAAGGTTATTCGTGTTGCTCACGCAAATCCACATTCAGGAGCTAGTAGAAGTCAGCAGGAGAGTGGAGAGTGGAAAGGACCAAATGGAAACCATTTCCACGAAGTCAGTCAGAAGAACACGACTTCCAAACTCTCTGAGGGGCTTCATCTGCCATTATCCCACATCACAGACCCCTCARCACCAGTCAAATCCCACACAAAGAGCCCCTCGTCACCATCCCTCGCTGGGGTCTTCAACACATCCTACCCGGCTTCAAACAGCCTTCAGAGCATGTCCCCAATGTTGTCCCCCTTGTCTTCCAAGCAGGTGAGCCCGCAGCTCAACCACAGGATCGTACTACTTTCAGATAAGGACGAAGATCTCGATCGAGACAGCTCCAGTAACACAGACGAAGCCAAAATCTTCTCCGAGCTTGTTGATAAGAACGGCAACAAGAGGACCATAACTCACCTGGATCTGGATCTCAGCAGGCAGCCGAGCAACTCTAAGAGGAACTCCTCCAGTAACTCCACGACAACAGGTTAGTTGTTAGAAGTGACGCTGATTCAGCCTCTGACTCCGTGCATTGATGTGAGTGAAGGTACGAGTGCTGTTCTCAACTCAGAGCTTTGTAGTTTGTCAGAATGGGCCTTTAATCTGGCAGTGCTGATGCTGGATATCAAAGAAGAGAAGAAAAGTGACGGTTTGAACGTGATGCAGTTGTGTGGTTTTGTGTTCGTGTGAGATCAGGTTGAGTTCCTTTGATGAATTAGCACTGTGACTGCAAACCAGTTTTTATCACAGGGAGTTGTCACTCTGGAAGATTTGAGGGCTTTCTTCTTTTAAGGGTCTCTTTATTGGTTTGTGACTCCTGTGGTTTTGGATTAAACTTGTTACTGGCCCACAAATTAAAAACTTCCCAACTGAGCGCAGAGCGCGGGGCGAGCAGGTCCTGAGAATAGTTTTGTTGATGAGCTGTTTTCACTCACTCCGGCGCTGCAGGAAAGGCAGAGATTAGCAGGAGTGTCCCAGATCAAAGGCTTAATGTCGACACGGGGTTCGACCCGACCCGAGTTCTCATGAGCACGGTGGTAACTGAAGCATTGCCAGTTTGAACTCTGTCTTCTCACCTGTCCCTCTACCTAGTTTACTGAAAATAAAAAATAAGTATAATAATCCATGACTCCCTCAGACAAAAAAAAAAAGGCGGCAGAAAAAAAGGATTAGAATTTCCTTATTTTCATCCTTTTGTAATCTTGCGTTGTGCTTAAGAATGTGACAATGGCATGCTAAATGGATTTGAACACTCACAAYATACTCCACATAATCTTTGCAAAGCTATGATGACATCAGAAGTCTGCTTCAGAGATGTCAGGCTGAATTTTTATCCACGATCAGCCACCAGGGCTGGGTTCTTTCCCAGCCTGTCTTTAACACACATGATCATGCCTTCCTGCTGACCTCTTGTCCTTTGAATGAAATATCTGTCACTTTGTAGTTATGTTATAATCATTGCGTCAAAGTAAACACAAAAACAGCTGGAACTCAGCCAGTATTATAGATATTAAGATAAAATTTGATATGGCAGTAACTGAGACTGAACCTTCATTTGAGCACCAACTGATGGTGCAAAACGTTTAAAATTTTGCCACAAACTAYTGGAGTAAACCGTGCCTGTCTGTTAGCAAAATATATCATGAACCCATAGAAGTACTTTAAGGAAATGTTTAGAAACTAATCAATGGATGTACCTCTACAAATGATTTACTATTTGGAGTCGACCCAATTCAAGATGGCCGTCACAGCCGACTGACATTAGAAAACACAAAAATGGTTGTACCTCAGCTAATTTTACAGGTGTCAGGCTAAAATTTAGTGAGGTTGTAGCTAGGTATTGTCCACAACACATCCTTTGAAAACAACACATTGCATGTGTACAAACTTTGGCAGTCAAACCTGCTTTTTTTGTTAGCAAAATATCTCAAGAAGCACTGAATGGATTTCAGTGAAACTCACCAAAATCAGTTATTGTTTATTKTTCTCCCAATAAAAGATGACTGCCACACCTTATAGACTATCAACACACAAATAGTGAGACGGTATGAGATATCACAATATTACATAATGTCCATAATTATTTTCAAGGTTTGACCAAAATAGCTATAACTCTGTCGGATCTAAGCTTGAGATCATCTTAACCTAAAACTCTGGCCTTAAAGGCAGCAGATGATGTAAACTTAATTTCCTAAATTTGTTCCCTTTTCRCTGAATCTAAGCTGTTTTCCTAAACAGCTCTTTTGTTGCTGGATAATTAAACGCACTGTAGATGTGAACACATGTAAATGAAGTTTACAGGCCTCAGCTGGAGAAGATGAGTGGGTTATTGTGAAACGGGGCCCTTTATAGTTTCCAAAGGTTGGATTCATTTTCTCCCAGGCTCTTTAATCAGGGCTTTAATATGGAAGCTCTGGGTTGAATCAGATGAGTGTCATCATGCAGGCGGGAGTGGTGAGTTTAAAGTAGCTAATTCTTCTGTGTGTTTTATGTGCTAATGCTGCTTCTGTTTTACATAAACGATGAATAAGATTCTGATTTGTCAGCTTTTTCTGCATCATGCGATCGTGCTTTCTCCCACTTCAGAGTGTTTTACAGAGAGAATGCCTGAAAGCCATTTTACAACCACATAAGGGACTCATATTTGCTAACGTTCAGCTGTTAATGCCCTGCATTTGGGGTTATGGACCACAGCTCCCACCAGAATTTATGATTAGAGAGGAACAAATGAACCAAATGAGGATGTCGTGGAAAGATGCTTTTAGTTCTGATCTTTAGTTGGAGATCAGAAATTCCCAGACTTCCCAGTCTCTACTAAATTCAGAACTTTCTTTTCTTCTCCCTTCCTTTATTTTCTGTGTATTATTGTCTAACGTATGGCAGCCAGCACYATGATTATATTATCTCCTATGTTCCAGCAGCAAGCTCTTCCTGCTCGCTGCCATTCAGTTCCAAGACTGCAAATCCACATTGTTCCGAACCCCGAAGACAACGGCCATCTTTATTAAAATAATGAAACAAACATCCTGCGAGAGCCTGCCACTGTTGCTGAGTTGCTTACAGAGAAACAAAGCACAAAGGTCCCTTTCTTACAACGTTTAACAGATTTTCTTCAATAAATAACTTTTCTGCTCAAGTATTTTGTAAAAAAAAATGTCAGCTTTGATGGATCTTTGTGCTTTTGGAAAGTTTAACCGTAAGTGGGCGCTTAGTGTCTCCACTAGTGAAAGTTACTCAGATCTCCTTGTCATTTATATCAAACCAGGTGAAATAAAAGAAATAGTTYCTCTTATTTAAGTTCATAACTGCATCTCAAATGACCCATGATGTCTCTGCGAGCATCATGTCAGACTGTGTTTCTGTTTCAGGCTCTCAGACGGGGCAAAGCAGCGATCTTTCTCCCTCAGCCAACAAGTGTACTAAAAATTGTTGCGACAGTCAAAATAGAATCAAGGTGACTGATAAAACCTGCATCTTTCTTGGTTTCGATATAAAGTCATTGATTTTTCTTGTTTCAAAGTGATGATGCAGCAGAAAAGAATCCAAATGTTCTCAGCTACCTGGCTTAGTTTTTCCTCTAAGTTTAATGATTTGATTGTATAAAATGAGGTATAGGCAAGACTAGTTGTTTTTGTACATGTATGTTATAATTTACTCATCATTTAATTAATTTTCCTTGCCCTGCAGTTAACCTTAACCACATTAAAGGAACAATCTAATATTTTATCCTTCCTTCGGGGAAAAGAGAAATAGTCTTGATGTGTGCCGGCTCTTTATAGTTCAGAAAAAGCTCTGAGTGATGATCAGCTGATAAAGTTACAGACAGATCACAACCACATCCTTAACACCAGCTTTAGACAAGTTGAAAAAAAATGAAGTTCTTACATTATAACAAAAGCTTTCACCCCATTTCTCTGGCAGCTGCTCATTTACACTTGTGCGTGTTCACTGTCAAATTACAACACTTCTATTCATATCCTGCAGATGTTGGAAACACATCTATCTGCTGTAGATGTCTGTTAGACTCAAGTACAACTGGATAGAAATGAACCTACTGGGAGTTGTAATGTGTCTTTAACCAACGGTTCTTATAAATCAAACAGAAAAGGCCAAATCATCCTAAATTTCACATTTTTAATATACTTTTAGTGAATTGTTTTGTTTAAAAAAAGCTAGAACTTGAGGGGCACACTGATCAGCAACAACATTCTGTTAAATAAAACTAGTAGCAACACTGTTTGCTGGATGGAGTAGCTTTATGAATTCACTGGATGTCTGTTAGAGAGCTGTGCAGTGAATCAGCTGCCAGATATTTAGTTTAAATGCGGTGCCTTTATTTTCAAGTGCATGCAAGAATTTCTCCACCTTAAATGCTTCCACCTGTCACATCGCAATTTTGCTTTATTTCCAGATGCAGCATGCTAGATGGTGTAAAGTATTTACAGTGGGGTGCGAAAGTTTGGGCAGCCTTGTTAATTTTCCTGATTTACTTTTATAAATCATTGATTGTTTTGGATAAAAAAATCAGTAAAATATATCATGTAGGGGACAAACACAGTGATATTTGAGAAGTGAAATGAAGTTTATGTGATTTACAGAAAGTGTGCAATAATTGCATAAACAAAATTAGGCAGGTGCATAAATTTGGGCACTGTTGTCCTTTTATAGATTTCGAAACCTTTAGAACTAATTATTGGAACTCATATTTGGTTTGGTAAGTTCAGTGACCCTTGACCTCTATACACAGGTGACTCCAATTATGAGAAAGGGTATTTAAGGGGGGCATTTGTAAGTTTTTCTCCTCTTTGCATCTTCTCTGAAGAGTCGCAGCATGGGAGTCTCAAAACAACTTTCAAATTACCTGAAAACAAAGACTGTTCACCATCATGGTTTAGGGGAAGGATACAGAAAGCTATCTCAGAGATTTCAGCTCTGTGCCCAAATTTATGCACCTGCCTAATTTTGTTTAACCAGTTATTGCACACTTTCTGTAAATCATATAAACTTAATTTCACTTCTCAAATATTACTGTGTTTGTCCTCTGTATCAGTGGTTCCCAAACTTTTTATCTTCTGACCCACAAAATATCCATGGCAAAAACTTGTGACCCCAAATATTACTGGTCTGAGTACACGAACTTTGTTAATAACCCTAAAAACACAGGCTTTTTGATAATCTAAACAGCTTGTACACAAATATAAGTACTAATTTATACTTATTTTGTGTTTTTGTAATAGTTATAGGAAAAATATTACATCAGCAATTATTTTATTACCCTTTAAGTTGATTTCTGGAGATTATCCAAGGTGCTTCATGACCCATAATTGAGTCCCAAGCCCAACTTTGGGAACCAAAGTGCAGTGGTTCCCAAAC
>NW_013952404.1:5004067-5006154 GCF_001266775.1 Austrofundulus limnaeus | reverse complement strand
AACTATTTTGTAAAAACGAGGAAATATGTCATTATAACGACTAAAATATCTCGTTATGATGAGAAAACTATTTTGTAAAAACGAGGAAATATGTCATTATAACGACTAAAATATCTCGTTATAATGAGAAAACTATTTTGTAAAAACGAGGAAATATGTCATTATAACGACTAAAATATCTCATTATAATGAGAAAACTATCTTGTTATATCAAGATAACCATATAGTTATTACGTGTTATGGTTTCTTCTGGTTTGTCACTTTCACAGAAGTTTACTGCCTGGATGGTGTGATGGAGAACACGCCTGAACCACTATATGATCAAAAACGAACAGAACGCATATTATTTGGGTTTGTGCTCAGACGTTTCAGCTAGTAGCACTTCTTTAGCAATATGCACTCTCTAATCTGAATTCAGAGGCTATTATTTCAAAAACATTATTCAGTACTAACTTACTTTGTCATTTTTTAGTCTAAAAATGTGTTCATCTTGCAGATTTCTTCTTTTTTAAAAAGGCATATAGTGGCTCAGTTGTGTTCTCCATCACGCCATCAGTGACAAACCAGAACCATTGCACGTTATAACAAGATGGTTATCTTGATATAACAAGATAGTTTGCTCATTATAATGAGATATTTTAGTCATTATAACAACATATTTTCTCGTTTTTACAAGATAGTTTTCTCGTTATAACGAGATGGTTTTCTTGCTATAATGAGATCCAGTTTAAAAATAATTTCATTCATGTGACAGCTCTAGGCTTCCGTAGTAGTCGATGTAAAGAGGGTAAAACTGGTGTGATGTGTGCCTCTCTTGTTAAAAGCCTTGCTGCAGTTTTCTGCACCAAGTCATACATGTTCTCTCCTTGTCCAGTTGGTGGCAGTGTGGGCCATGTCTTTTTTCTTTCTTTCTTTTTTTTCTGGTAACCAGACACAAGCAGAAGCAAGCTTTATTGGATAAACTACTTACAGTCTATCAAATAGTTTTTATGTTTGTAGCAGATGCCCAGAAAGCATCTGCAAAGACCAGGAATTGTGACGAGAGCTGCTCCTGATCTCTAGTTTCTCTGCTTGGCCACGGCTGAGCTTAACTCTGCATTTGGAGCCATCCCAGCCCACAGTCAGCATCTTGCACTGCGGAACCGTGCAGCAAAGCATTATCATAATGAAAAGTATTAATCTAATCCCACCTCTTTTTCCCCCCATGAATCAAAATCCCAGATAACTGCACGCCATCCCTGCTGTCGTTCAACGTGCRGGTTAGAATACTGGGACTAAAATATTTTCATTTTTTTCCTAGAAAGTCCTCGTTTTATTTCAGTGTGGACTTTCAGGCCTCAGATTAAATTTTGCAGACATAAAGGATCTGAGATATTCCAGGTCTTTTCAAGGATACAGAAGCCAGAATAGTTTGGCATTTTATCCAGCATTAAACGCAGCGTTTTATTTTACAGTTTCCTTTTAACAAAACAGGTCAGTGTGTTCTTTCAGCTCGAGTTCTTTACCGCTTTCCTTTTTTCCTAAGTGTCCATGCCTGACCTTTTTACTTCTTTTTTCTCATGGTACAGACTCCCTTTGAGACAGAAAATTCATGCCGGGCTATACTTCYAAACATGTGACGGTCCTAACGTGGGTTTTGTTCAGGGAATTAGATTCCCCGGGAGGAATCTGGATCTGCAACGAGCCACTGAGTTGGAAACATTTAATGTAAGGTGCTCTGAAATACAGAGAGGGAAATCAATCATAGCAACATGCTGCAGCGATGAAGAAAAAATACAGGAGAGTTGAGTTCCTATTAGATTTTTACAGTTAGGCCTTCTGGCTATTTTATATGAMGCTCACCCCGTGACATTGGATTTAAAGAAATTAATGTGTACACAATAGTGGCCATGAGATAAGAATGTCTCTTTGTGAGAAAAACAGATATTGCTGGAGTCAGATTAAATATGAAAATGTTATTTTTGTGTTTAACTGTTCAGAGATACCCCCCACATTATTATTATTATTATTATTATTATTATTTTATGACAGGTGAGAAATAATAAATATATTTTATTGTTAGTTGAAGTCAAAATTATTCAAAAGGC
>NW_013952404.1:5000275-5003972 GCF_001266775.1 Austrofundulus limnaeus | reverse complement strand
ATACTTTAAGACTTTTACTCAAGTAATAGTCCTAAAGGAGAATTTAACTTTTACCAAAGTAATTTTTTGGTAAGATACTCGTACTTTTACTCAAGTATCACTTTGTGGTACTTTATACAACACTGTTGGCTACAAGATTTTTTTTTCATACATTCTTTATCATACTGAACAGTCAGGAGAGGGCACTGTCTCCCTGTTTTCATTAAAGTCAGACATTTCTGCAAACTCTGGACCTTGGAACAGCTAAACAATTAGGTGTGTGTGTGTGTGTGTGTGTGTGTGCGTGCGTGCGTGCGTGCGTGCGTGTGCCTTTAATGAATAGCCTCCACCTCCACAGTGATAAAACTGATGATGCATCTGTGTCTGAATGAAGATGGATTATGCTGAAGTATTTTTTCTAATATATTTGCAGCCTTTGTGCTGCAGCTGTTTTTTTTTTTTTTCTTGGATGAACAGGATGGTGTTGAAAAATCAAAAATAGCTGCGTGCCCTTCAGCTTGTTGCTCGACAGGGTTTCTGTTGCTGCCTATTGATTTGAAGAGATTGCTCTCATGCTTTCTACTTCGCAACACTGTGGTTACCTTCCCAAATGAGGGACAAACTATTTGCCTCAGTCCTTTTCTGCTCATTTAGCTGAGTCAGATAGAACCACATCTGTTGTGTTTTCTTTTTCAGCTTTAAGGCCTTGTGTAACTCAGTGGAGCATTTTTTTATTTGTTTGTGTAGAAGATTCCCTCCTGCGTCCAGATGATATTTGGATGCTGGACGGCGATGATCCTCAGGTGGTCCTTTCCCACATCCCACGTCCTGATCACCTGGACTTCCTACGCATCACGCCACCGGAGGATGACATCATCGGGGACACTCCTTACTACCCCAAGCTCGAGTGCACGGTGAGAGCCGTCAAACACAAGCAGCAGAAACTCACTTAAGAACCAAATTTGTACATGCAGGATGGCTTTCTCTCTGTTCTGCATAAAACTCATGGGGATTAGGCTCCACTCAGGCTTCTGATCCAAGTAGGGGTCTCTGGGGACGATTGGGCGTGTCACAAGGAAAGGYGATTCTAAAGCGACACACCTGATTTGACGGAATTTGTTAAAGGGACACACCTGACTGGACAAGCAAAAAAGGGGCGCTACCATACGGCACCACCTCATTGGACAAGAACAAAAGGGGCGTTACTGTACGGCACCACCTGATTGGACAAGAACAAAAGGGGCGTTACTGTACGGCACCACTTTTTCTGGAGACCCCTACTTGGGTCACATTTCCCCTGGTTAACCTTAGTGTTGGGGTCAGGGTCAGGCTGTAAAGACATCAAGCAGGATCTAAGGATACCATCATGTAGGCCTTGTAGCCCACAGTGTTTATGCTTTTGACACGCCCACTCTTGTGGCATGCCCACTTTGATTCCACAGATAACCCCTTCTCTTCTGATCAGCTGATCGGGAATTCTTCGGGATGGATTAGCAGGTCATTAATTCTAATCTGGAAACTTGGATCTTAAGCCAAAAGCTGACCCAAATTGTTCCACTCAAACATTAACACACAAATCCAGTGTTCTTTCAACCTTTTATGTGCTTTAATATTAACACAACATGTTTTAGATGTACAGCACAACCTTCTACTTTACTCTGAAGCATTTAGATGAAGCTGATTTTGGGTGTTAAATCATCAGAATAAGTGACAGACCTCTGAATGATGTAAAAAATGAAACGATTTCCACCTTTGTGAACAGCTCAAGATTCCATCGTGCAGTCTGCCTCGGGCCGCTTTGTTCTTGTGACAGATGAGGGAAAACTATTTGGGTGTGGATTTAGGCGGATTTGGTTCCTGCAGAAGATATGCATTGTTTTCAGCTGAACTGCGAGGATAGTACAAAGGGCCACGCTGCACGTGATTAGACTTATTGTTGTGAAAGTGACAGCTGTGTTAAACTTCGGCACAGCTTCATTTGTCACCAGCCATTATTTTAAACACAGATGTTTTTCAAATGTTCTCATGTATTGTAACTGTGGAACCCAGTGAGGAGATAAAAGAGGTAAAAATCACTCGTGTTTGCAACGTTTGTCACTTGTGAACGACTGGTGTCACAGTTTACAGTTTTTCTCAATCGCTAAGACACATTTATTGAAACTATCCATCCATTTCTCTAAAACTSTAAACACAACTGCATTCAGAAATCCTCTGACTCCAAACTATTGTTTCAAAACAGTTCAAACGGAGCTCACAACCAAACAGTGCTGTCAGATCAGACCGTGAGCCGATCAAAACATAGAAAAAAGGAACAAATATCAGATACTGAAGCTTTTGAAATAATCTTTATTGTCTACAAAGAAAAATGCATTACATTTTCAAAACTAAACTATATATATGCGTATATATACACACATAAATTGCAGTACTTATACTGGCATATTGTTTTTTAGTTTCATTAGCCATAYGTGTGATTCATTTTACAGCTTTTCTCGATTGTTTACACAACTTTTCTGAACGCAAACCTCATTCTCTCGTAATGCGCAAATCAAAAATCACACACACAATGGGCAAAAACCCTCATTTCTCCTGCAAAATGAAACTTTACATTCAAAACAATGTAATTTCTTCTCAACGTGGTACTTTGCCTTCAGATGACAAACAAAAGAACCATTTGAACACTGATGTGCTCAATGTAAAGCACCGACTTTTTCTTCATTTATCAAAATCACTTTAACCTTTTTTTTTGTTCAGCGTTACACTTACTACAGACAGTACATGAGTGTGCTGTAAAATATCTTAGAATTAGGTTTTTATACTCAGATCAAATATATAGTCACAAATATATTTCATTTTTCCCACAAAAACAACATATACTGTACATCCCAACAAGCACACAAAACAACAGAAGAATTTACAGTTATGGAGAAAAAAATGCTATGATCACACAGTCAACCAAAATGGCTCAGATCTCATCACAGATTACGCTCCTTGGCCTTCCTCGTCCTCATCCTTCCCATTCTTCTCGTCTTCCTCTCACTCTAAAAGCTAAAGTTCTAACTGCTAAATGTAAATCTGTGTAACAGATGWTTGCCCATGTGATGAGTCGATGCACGTAGTAGGACGATTAACTTTAACATTTTGAATGGCAGTGCGATCCTTGAGACAACAAGAGATTTTCTTCGTGAAAAAAGTTGCCAAACGCAGAACACTGTGTGCAGTGTTTTTAAGAAAATGTGTTTTAGAACTGAAACTGGAGTGTAGAGCAGGAGCTGTGTTTGTMRTTTAGCAGAACTGGTTCAGGGGGTTGGTGCTTAAATTACATGTTGTGGTCATTTTGTTCCAAGCACCATAAAATGTGTGTAAACAAAAGAAAAAYTGCAAGCAGGTCAAAGCAACCAAGCAAAACTATAAGTTGCTGTGTTTACGTTGAGACACCAGTGCTGAGTTTCACATTAGTAACCTGTGCTAACTATTCTGGACACCAAGTGCAACACGGGGCAAAATGTGTTTCAGGGGTTGGTGAAAATTGCTTTGCAAGTCGTATCTAGCTGGGTGAAAAATGCTGCCAAAAGGGGACTGTCTCTTTTTTTTTCAGAGGCTCTGTTTGGAAAATTAGAATATAAAAAGCTTATTTTTACCCATAAAAGTGGCAAATATAATATTTTCCTTTGCATTGGTGCTTTTCCATTTTTATTCTTATATATATATATATATA
>NW_013952404.1:4993427-4999941 GCF_001266775.1 Austrofundulus limnaeus | reverse complement strand
GTTTCAGCAACATTTAATTTAAAAACTGTACTTTTGAGGTTAAACAAATGTTCATAATTAATTTAAGTAAATTAGAAGTTAAAAAGGGCATGGATATTTCTCTTGTTTGGTATTGAAACAATATTGAACCATGAAACTAAAGCATTGAACTGGACCGAATCATGACCTAAAACAGAATGGGCTCAATCAGGCTGGCTGGAGAAATGCTGCCATGAAGGCTGAGCTTTGGTTACTAGGGCAACAACAGCTTGGAAAGTTTTCAGTCACACAGTCTGATTTGACTTTTATACACCATTCTATCAACGACTTAGTAAACAAAGAAAAGCTCTAAAACAATCAATGACGAAGTCGCTTCCTTTTTGTTGGTCAGCTGGTTGTTGGCGAGTAAACAAGCCGAGCTTTTAAATCTCTTGAAAAACATCTAAACTGTCTTTATAGTAAGTCTTAATGTATGGAGGACCAGTTTCCAAATACTGGCGAGGTAGGTGGATTAACTTATCATTTTTTCCTCTTTAGTTCAGCTGTGTTCTCTCCTAAAGCTTCTAATCACATATTAAGGACTTAGCATATTACTGAGTAGGAGGCCAGGGTGCCTAATCAGTTCCCCTTCTTAAGACTTGTGTTGAAGCAGGTCAATACTTTATGCCACAATGCTGATGAATCCACAGCTTTCTGTTGGACCCCTGGCCGCCCCCCTGTCCCACTCTCCTCGCTATAGTTTTTATCTCCACACAGCCATTTCAAGGAAGTAAGCAGAGGTAATCAGATACCTGCAGTGCCTGGCTTTGCAGAACCCCTCCCTTCATGGGAGGAGTTCTGAAAGGAGGCGTCCCAGACTGGGTGGACCAGTGAAATTCTTTTTTTTTTTTCCTTTTTTTTTCAATCTGTGGAGGATTTCTCACTCACTAGCACACAAAGTTTCYCTATAACCTTGACTCGCGCTGAAGAGCACAAACTTTTTGTTTTAAGGTTTGGATTCCAGCCCGGCACAGAGAGAGCAACTTTGTGGATAATACTACTCGAACAGGCCTAAAGGATTGGAATGGCTTTTGTGAAAGACAGGTGAACTCTGTTCTGCTTYCCTGGTTACAGCAGGACAGGTTTCCAGCCGCTGAACAGCTTGACTTCACTTGCTGTGTMATGGTAATCCAGACACAGGAGGAAGGGAGGAGACTGAGCCGTACCGCCAACAACTTTCAGACAGGAGTTTTCACCATGTGATATTTTTTAAATCTTCCACATTCAAACGGTTCACGTGTCAGACGGACCTCAGAGGAGTACGGGAGAGGCCTTTTGTTCCCGGCCAGCACTGGAGATGGAATATAACCAAACTGGATAACTAGAAGTGGGGAATTTGATTTTTTCTGACATTTTCAGCAGATCCTGCCCTGAAACAACTTAGGTTTGCCTCTTTTMGCTCTCAGCTGTAGGTCACTGTGAGAGGAAAATGGACAGTGCAAAGAACATTTTAGATGAGCAGGGGAAGCATCCCACTGGTTCCATCTTGAACACCTTCAGCGGTTTTTTCACACGGGACGGGGCCGCCTCTGTAGACGCTGGTATGCCCACGCTGACGTCTTTCAAGGAGCTGTCAAATGGAGAGACTGTAGACCGTGATTCYGTTCGAAAGGTTGAACCATCCGTGAGAACTTCTACAGAGAAAGCTGACGCCGACCTCGTTCAGGTCACAAGGGTGGAAACCCATAGCGATGAAGAAAATGATGGAGAGGAGGCAACATGCATTAGCACAACGCAAACTACGGGGGCTTCGTTGGAGAAGCTTAGCAACACTATGCCATCTGAGAAGGACAATAATGTGGAAGGAGATGAGCCCAAAATCCCTGTGTTTAGAACACACAATTTTAAAGAAAGATCGCGCATAGAGGCTATTTTATACGCCAGTAAATTTAACAACAGAGGAAGATCCAGGCCGGCTAGGATCTCCACAGTGTCCAAACAGGAAGACCTCTGTAACTCCAAGGAAAGTACCACCACAGTGTCTGTTGCAGAAACATCACCGGTTGAAAAGAAACAAGATACAAAAGCAGACGAGAAGAGTGAACTTAATGGAGTAGACGGCTCTCAGCCTGATCCCTCAGTCATCACTGAAGACCTAAGTTTGGAGGCTCCAAGCAATAATAAAGATGAGGTTTCTCCATTAAAACCAAAAGATAACAAGGAGAGAATTAATGAAAAAGCTGAGGAGAAGCCCGAGGAGTCTCACTCTATCCAGATCTCCTCTTCTGCTTCTTCAAACACAACGACTTCTAAAGTCTTGAGTCAGTTAGCGTCTAATCCAGCCAAACAAACACAAGCTAATAGTTTAAAACTTTCAGGATCTGGGATATCCACATCTCTGTTAGCTGGACGTAAAGAATCCACAAATAACAGTCGAACAAGTATTGGCTCTCCTGCAAAGAAGACAGCAGAGCTAATGAAACCAGAAACGACTTCAGCGCCACCAGTTTCATCTGCTCCTACCTCCATCACTTCCTCTAACCCATCCCCATCCAAGGGTGCACAGCTGTCGTCACCTCCTTCCTTCCAGATGCCGGCTCTCTTCAGTGGTTTGCGGGTACTGAAAAAGGGATCGGTGGAGGAAAACCGAGAGATCAAGCAGAGGGAGAAGGACGCTGATCTGGCACTGCTCAACCTCAAGAGTACCGTCAATAAAGCCAAGCATTTTCCCGAGCAGAAGACAACCACTCCAGTCAGAAAACTGTCCGAACCCAGATCTAGCACCTCAGTGGGACAGCTCAGTCAACGGCTGGGCCTAGGTCACCAGGATGATGCTAAAAAGTTGAGCGATGGGCAGGAGGGTGAGACTGCACATGACAAGAAAGGCTCCGAGAATGGAGGAGAGGTATCAGAGGAGAAAAGTCCTGGAGCAGAAACATCCACCGCTGACAAAAAGACCACCACAGACATGGCTTATGAAACCTTTAGGAGCATTTTTGGTCCTAAGACTATCAAAAAAGAGAAGACCGAGGAAGTGGACTTGGAGGCAGTGAAAAGAAAACTCAAAAGTGACAAGGAAAATTTGAGGTTGATTTTTCAGAGAACCTCCAAATCACCTAGTAGMGACGCCACAGGTTCTACAGACTCTGTTGTATGTACTTACAGCGTTTTACATTACTGCTTCCCATTCTTTTTGTGGACTATAAATTTGTTCATGTTTTCTCGTCTATAGACAGAGGTTACATCCCCTGCAGATAGTGAGGACCGGACCCCCGGGCGTTTACAGGCTGTGTGGCCCCCACCAAAGTCTAAGGATGAAGAGGAGAAGGTGGGGCTCAAGTACACCGAGGCAGGTGAGGAAGTCAAGCTTGTAGGAATGAACACTGTTGTCTTTGTTTGCATTTAAGACTGGGAGTACTGACAAGACAACCGTGCCAGTTAAGCTTTTCAGGGACACGCCTCATGCTGACTGGCTTTGTGGATTGCAGCCAGTGCAGCTGCAGTATAATTAAATCAGTGGGAGTGTCTCGCTTAAGTATTTGTAGCTTGTTCAGTGTAGACATCAAGACACCAAAACAAAAGTCAAGCCGTCGTTATGTAATCCATGATCAATCGTTATTGAAATGACTGAGACAAATAGTACAAATCTAGCTAAGATTTAGCATGAATCTGTCAAAATCCTTGATTTTCTGTGGCTTGTAGGAGACATGTCTGTTGTTGCTTCATAGTTCAACTGTGTGGATGTTAGAGAGGTAAAAGAATCCGTTCATTTGGACCAACTTGTTGGTGTAATGACACACAAACGGGCTGAAAGCACACAGCACAGATTAAATTACAGTAAAAACACTTTGCTTTCAGGCTCTATGGGTTTGGTGCCTCTGTGCAAATTAGCAATGACACAACAGTTGTTTATTGTTCCTTGTGGTTCCTCCAGCTTCAGCTGGAGAATAGATTAAGGTGAGCTAATGTGCATTAGTCTAGTTATCTGTGCTCCATGTCTGGCTCTGGGCTCGACAAATAGAATGAAACTGAAAAGCAGAGTCCAGACTATAAGCCTGTAGAGATAAAAATAAAAACAATGTTTGTCTATGCTCCTCACGTTTATAGTCCTGTATATCTTAGTTCTAAATTTGCATTCACTGTGTGCAAAGTTTATAAAAACATTCAACTAAAACTGCTTATAAATTTTAAACTTGTGAAACAATGAAAAACAGGATCATATGAAGAAGATTAGGATTTATGTTTATTTTAAATGAAAAAAAAAAACAATAGTGTTAAATTTCAAAGGACAATCAAATCTGGAAGTCTGATACCTTGAATTACGTTTAAATCTAATAATATTGTGTGACACAGCACACTGTAGCCAGAGACAGTTCTCCCTTTGAGACAATAAAGTATATTTTAATCTTATCTTAGCTTAATGCAGCTCAGGAAAACATTTGCACTCAGAATCTGACAGCACATTTGGTGCAAAAAATCTGCAACTGGTAAAAATAAACAATTCTGCAAATAAGTGTTTCCAAGGCCATAGAAATAACACAAAAATGTCACATCAGACCCAGACAAACTTTACTTAAATGCTTATAATTTCAATCAAATAATAAAAATTGCATAATTTTTATACCATTTGAAGTGTTTTAGTTTAGGCTTTAGTTTTTGCATATCTTGAGAAAAATGGGTTTTCTCCAGGTACTCCGGTTTCCGCCACCCTCAAAAACATGTTCAGTATTTTTCCTTCAGGCCCAGGCCTCGCTTGAAAAAGAGATCTGTGATCTTAGTGGGATTTGCCTGGATAAATAACATTATAAAAAAATAAAGAAATAAAACATGAAGTAACTGCAAAACACAATTATCTCATGTTGTGTAGGTCTTTATCTATTTTACAGGTAGAAGTTGTTTCAGTCAGAATTCATTAGTTGCTTATCTTTGTTGATGTTTTTTAAGTGTGCTTTATTTTCAGAGTTCGATTTTTCAAACTTTGTTYAGTTAGCAGAGTAAAAACTGGTTGGTTGAGTTGTGCTGCCCTTTGCAGTAAAAGCAACCCACCCTTCTTTAGCATTTTATCTGATGGGAAGCTTCTTGTCTAGAAAAGAATCTCATTATTGGACCGTAACAAATAACATTACAACAACAAATGCATTTTTTTGCAATAAACAAAAGTACAAATGCAAGTAATTATCTGTACTGGTAATTGTTGACCTTGTTGCTTTTGCCTTGATACAATTCTCCTTTATTTATTCTTATTTTTCCGGTTAATTTCAGAGCACCAGGCTGCCATTTTACAGCTCAAACGAGAGCACAAGGAAGCTCTGGAGAAGATGCACGTAAGTTGACATGTTGCTGACGTTCTGCAGGCTTGTAACGTTCCAAGAAAATTCAGATCCAGGTTTCCCTGTTGACATGGGCTAGCTATGACTATTTAGTTCAAATAAATATGACATTTGGAAAAGCTTGCATTTGTGGCAGACTGAGACGTTAGATTCTTCTCAGATGAGGTAACTGGGAATATGTTGCACTGGTCAAGCATCTGATACCTGCGGCCACAAGATGGCACCAAATAAACATGAAATGTTCTGGTGCAGAGCCTGTGGAGGTTTCACTAACGTGTCATGGACGGGACATACCTGGAAAAAAACCTTTAATCTAAGGTCTAATTAATCCAAAGAAGAGTTTTCTTTCTAACAATAATTAAAGCTTTTTATTTAAAGTTTAAAACGTAATTAAAGCCCACCAACAAATCTTTAATGAACATTTCTGGTCACATGTCACTGATATTTCCCTTCTTCCAGCTTGAACAAGAACCAAACTTTACCACAAAATGCACAAAAATAATGAGTTTTTGCCTCGTTTATTAATTTGTACTGTCTTTCGTTTGATGTCGACCTTTTAAAGGGTGGGTGTTTTCTCTAAGAAATATGTCCCACCACAGTCAGCCCATTACAAATGGTGGGAACGTGCCTAATTCTTATTCTAAACTGACAAGATTTAATGAGAAACATGTGGAAGATTTGTTGCAAAACACCGTGTTCTAGTAGAAATTGTTCTGTTTGTTGGAAACATATGAAAACTTGAGTGAACAGATTTCAATGTGAATGTTTGACGCTATCTTTAGTTTGAAAATGTTCCGTATTTACGCTCTGTATTTGTTTAACCTCTGCTGTTCTGCTCTCGACAGTCGGACTTCCAGCTGCAGGTCTTCGAGGTGCGAGGCGAGCACGCGGTCACCGTGTCAAAGCTGGAGGGGGTCGTCTCTGCGCTGCGGAGCAACAGGTCCCACGGCACGGGTCAGGGTCGCGCCCAGGTCTGCGATGCGGCCGTGTCCACCGCCGACGACTTGACCCCGAGGACGTGCCGCACCGTGGGGATCCAGACCGACCGGGAGACGTTTATTAAGAGCCCCGAGGGGGGCGGAGCCGGCCCGGCTCACAGCCCCAACCAGAACCTGCCTAAAAAACTCAATTTGGATTCGATCGAACAGAATTTGAAATCAGAGACGGGTCCAGGCCCTTCTGGGCTACCGCCCCCACCTCCTCCACCACCCCCTCCCCCTCTGCCT
>NW_013952404.1:4981868-4992737 GCF_001266775.1 Austrofundulus limnaeus | reverse complement strand
CTCCTCCTCCTCCTCTGCCAGGAGGTGGCCCGCCACCTCCACCCCCACCTCCTGGCCTACCTGGAGGCGGCCCACCTCCGCCTCCGCCTCCTCCAGGCCTTGGCCCCCCACCTCCTCCACCTATGGGTGGGTTTGGCCTGAAAGTGGAAAAGGGCCCAAGGAAACCTGTTGTGGAGCCCGCCTGTCCCATGAAGCCTCTGTACTGGACCAGGATACAGATACAGGACAACAAGTACGTACATCATGAGTATTACACGTATTCTTAATAAATACTATTATTAGGAAAGCTGGACTTGAAGCCGCTATTTGAATAGTTCCGATAATCTGTCCTAATCCCTGGCTGCTGTCATCCTTGGAGTGCCTGATGTTCTTGTCCTGTCAGATTTTTCCCGGTGCTGATGTTTCTGTTGAGCCACTCTGGAACAGTAACTAGATTATCCAGACCATTTACAGAGTCTGCGGCCGTTGCCTCACAGTGCCAGCCGTTCAGATTTATGGCCTTGTGTTTCCATGGTTAAATTAGTGGAGCAGACTAAGCTGTGGGTCTTTCATAAGTCCTCTCCAGCGCCGGAGGACTGACCGACCGCTCGACTGCAGCTTCATGTCAGCCATAAATTCAACTGTAAAGAGCCGAGTTCAGGGGCATTAAATGGGGCAGATGTTTTAACTGTAGCCGAGGTGTGATCTCTGTTAATGGCATGAGGGGGAGCAGTTGTGGTGAACCAGAGTAGCTGGCAGCCAATCGTCTTTGGGAGCTACATATGTTAGATTTTAAGAGCGGATTTGACTTTAATTCTTCATAATTTGTCACTTTGAAAGCTCTCCTGCTTGGAAATGTTGCGGGAGACTTCGATGCAATTTTCTTTTCCAGTTTAACTTCCTGCTGTTTTTGGGAAGTTCATACGAACGGTATGATTATCTTCTGGCTGCCCCGGAGAAGTCCTCTCACCACTGAGACAAAAAGCCAACACAGACTTGCTGGGTTTTCTGTTCTGCTTTGGATTGCTCTCCTAAACAGATGAGCTGTAATGATCTGCGAGAACAACGGCGGCGTGTTACAAAAAAGATAGTGATGAGTCTCATCATTCCAAAGTCTTTGTTTAGAATAGTTTCATTAGATTTCTAAAGCTCTTGATTAGTCTGTTAATGTTCGTTTGATGAACAGATTTTTTTGGAAGCCAAAGCAGAGCTGGAAGAAGATGTGTTTGTACCATCAAAGCACCGAACATCCTCTTGACTTGATCCACCTTTTCTTTCAAACTCTGTTTGTTTTACTCCCATGTTACTCAGCAACTTCTGCAACACAGCCTTTCCCTTCCCTTTTATTTTAGTCCTTATGGAAAATGATCCCATCACACAGAAACAAAACGACTGTCTGTAACTTTTGTTATTTTTATCACCTAGCTCGTAAACATGGCTCTCTCTTTTTTTTCTGAAAGTCGAGATTACGGAGAACTCCTGCCAAGTTTTTGTCAGACTGCGAAATGGAAAATGGAAAACAGGTTGAATAAACATCAAATAAACTTCCACAAAAGGAACACTGGATTTATGATGCTCATGCAGCCCCTTGTTGCATGCCTGCTGTCTGAGCTATTGTGATGTAATGCTTTGCACCTCGTATCCTGAGTTTTGATGTATCTGCTTTGTTTTGTTTGGTTTTTTTGTTTTTTTTTCTAGCAACAACACATTATGGGGTTCTCTGAAGGAGCCAGACATCGTCAACGCCAATGAGTTTGAGGATCTTTTTTCCAAGGCCGCTCTGCAGCAGAAGAAGAAGCCCCTGTCAGACACATTTGAAAAGAAAGCCAAAACTAAGAAGGTACATTTGTTTATTTTTTATTAAAGGGTGGGGTATGTCTTTTCCAGTCACATAATTCAGTTCTGTACCACAATCAAGCAACTATGTTACCTTCAGTTGTTGTGAAAATTCTGTAAATATCAAAAGCAAATTTAACTTTGCATCATAGTTGATCTAAACACCTTGAAATTGGCCTCTGTCTCTTTAAGAACCTCCTACCGTTTCTGACACTTCCACTTCGGCACATCTTCAAGAGAATGTAACCTTTCATAGGAGTGTTGCATTTTCTTAACATTATATAATATCAGTTTTGAAAAATGGAAACTCAGAATACTGTTGAACTTTACCCGAATGATCCCACGTCGGACCCGGAAAGTAGGTTTTTTAAGAATCGGAGCGAGTACAGAGGCTCTTATAAGATGTTTCAGTGTGGTAATATATCTTACAGTCATTCTCTCATACAAATACATCAATGTTTAGCTACATTTTGCAAAGAAGCTATAAATGTAGATCATTATGAAGCTACGTTCTGCTATGAACTCATGAACTATGAAGTAGTTCATGTTACAAGCTCAACAGATGTGCAGTTCCACCAGGAGTTTGCTAATTGTTGCTGCCGCTAGTCTGGTGCAGCTGTGTAGGAGAGGCACGGGGGAGGGGTGCTGTGTGGGGCGGGAGCTCGCCTGTGAACTGAGCTCCAGGGAGGGGCTTTGGGTAAATAGGCGGTGCTTTGTATGATCAAGCTTTTCTACATCTACCAATAGGAGATTCAAGGATTTCTCAAACATGCATGAATGAGTCAAAGTAGGGCTGGGCGGTATGACCTCAAATTCATATCATGGTATAAAATGAACCCCTTCACGGTAACGGTTTATCTCGTATTAGAGCTTTTTTTTGCAGAAAACTGTAATCTTAATTAAACCCAACATTTTTGCTTTAATATCTGCCTGCCAAACAATGAGCTTCTGCCTGCTGAACTTATCAGCTGCTGCTCTACTGCGCACTCATCTTCATCATCAGAGCAGAAGCCGACTTTACATTAGCAAGATGGATTTACGACGGAATGAACGTCCATGTCATTTATTTAAAATAATCTCTGTGGGTAACAATACATAAAAAACTTTTTTTTTCTCCGACAATTGAGTGTAAAAACTAAAGCTTCGCTCTGTGCGACATGCGCAGGAGGGAGGGAATGATCTTGCGACACGACGTAACTTTTCTACAGTGGGAAGAGGAAATTTTGAGGATTGATTCTCTCTATACGTGTTTTAAAATGCTCGAATGTCTTCATTATATTTCAAACTCCTGCTCAGTTGTCTCTGCACTCGCAACCCTGTTGACACAGTTGCGATGACGTGATGACGACAGGATGGTAGAGTAAAAATTTCTACTGTAGGCCAACTTCATACCGTTTCTACCGTCTACTGCATATACCGCGCAGCCCTAAGTCAAAGCAACACTCTGGATATGTGTTTGATGAGGGGATAACATTCTAACATGGTATAAACGTATATGAGTGGGGACCTCATAAGTGGGCCCATTGCTTTCCCCAAAAAAGCACTGGTCTTTATTCAAAGCTTCGCGTCCGTCAGATGAAAGACACAAGTTAAGAAACACTCAGTGTTCTGAGCTGCCCGGGATACATAAAGGGGTCGCAAGACTTGACTACTCATACTCTGGGTATGTTTCTGATGAGGGAATGACATTATAATATGATATAAAGCTCAAAAAGATAAATTTTGCACCCCCCCCCCCCACACACACACACACACACACACACTTTTTTACATCTTTCTGCCTGCAGTCACCAGAGTTTTGCACTGGGCCAACACAGGCAATCGAGTTCACTTCTTTGTGTGTGTTTTATCTCCCGTTGCGGTTACTTAGACATTTGTGCAAATCTTATTTTGTAAAAGTCAAGAAAAAGGAGGTAAGTTGGATAAATTCCCTCTAACCCCCCCTGTCTTGTTGGTGTCCCGTCCAATCCGGCAACTCTGCACTCCTCTTGGAGCCAGCTCTGTGTCAGCATCCTTTTCTGCCTCTCGGTCCTCTCTGTGGCGTCCGAGCAGTTAAAACTCAGCCGCTGCCCCAGACTGGCCCTGCCAAATCCATACGCATCCCTTATTCTGATCAATTTGTTAAGGCTCCACTCTGCTCCAGAGGGCCACTCTGTGTCTTTGCGTTTGTGTGTGTCTTTGCGTTTGTGTGTGTGTTTCTGTCCTCGGTCTCCATCCCTCCATGCAGTCTGGTCACTCGAACTGTCCAACATTTGATCCAGCTCAGACAACTGTCTCCTTTCTTGGCTTACATCAGCTTTTGGGGGAGACTTGACCACTTGGAAACTCTGTTGATCCCAACTTATATCAATCAGGAACAAACTAAGTGTCCAGGTAGTATTTGTTGTCTAGTACACAGGATAAAATGGTTATCTTTGTTTGCTTAATTTGTCCCATAAACTTGCAGTATTTTAGCTTTTTGGACTTGATTAAAGGAAAAAAGAAAGAATCTGAAGTTGTTCTCAGCCAGCTCAGAGGTTCAAATTCCTGGTAAAGCTCGTCAAAGTTACAGAGACTTGTTTACTTGATCGTTTTTTTTTTTTAAATCCCTGAAAGTTTATATTCTGGGTGAAAGAGGGAGAAATCATTTGAGGGAGAAATCATCTGAATCACAAGCTGAGGATAATTTCCAAGAAGTTCAGCTTGAGCAAGCAAAGAAAATAAGGGGGAAGAAGAGTAAGAGTAGTGAGGATGTGGTGAAGGATGAGACTGAAATGAAGGTGTTACTGAGTTGAAGATGACTCCATCTCTGAGGCAGGCTTTTTCAAGGAAAAGAGACAAAAGGAGGGTGTTTCTGTATTATAGAATGAAATGTTTAAAAAAAGGTTAATGGGGATTTTTTAATGCTGCTAAAACAAGCGTCATTGTTTTGCACTGATACATGTGTCAAACTCAAGGCCCGCGGGCCAAACTGGCTTCTGTCCGGTCTTCCAATGAGACCCCATCTGCTGTAGCGATGAGACGAGGAATGAGATGTTTCATGTTTTGTCCAAGTTAAACACAAAACGTCAACATTAATTACAACTGGTCCTTTGAGGGCCAGCGTAACGTTCACGTGGCCCTCGGTAAAAATAAGTTTGACACCACTGCAAGAAGTTAGGATTCTGTGGAAAACATAAACAGTTAAAGCAAAATTTGAAGCAACATCAATAAAATAGTTATTTTCAAATGAATAATATGGTTATAAAAAGTTCATGAAAAGATAAAGGGATAATCCTTATATATTTAAACACTTTATATTTTAATTCATGAGAAATCAGGCATGATAATCACCTGTTCCAACAGCAAACTGTTGCTGTAAAAATATGAAAGTGGCTTATTCAGTCCCTAATAATCTTTAAATTCTAACATGTATTTTTATTGTTATTTTTTTTCTCTTAAAAGTAGTTGATTATATACTAATCTGATTAGTCAGTAGTGTGAACTTTGGTTAAATCAAGTATTTGTTGTTTTTAGAAATAAGAAAACTTTATACTTGCCTAACGTGTTACAGAATATACTGAGGCTCCACTTTATCTTATTCTACCTTTTCTTATTTTCTGAGCATTTCGTTTCTCTGCAAGTTGCAGGAGGTTGTTTTATATTTCTCATTGTTCAGTTATCTGCATTTTTATGGGTTTTTTTTAACCTGCTCTTTTTGCATTTATCAATTTTTGCCCAACTTGGAGACTTTATGTTTTACACTGACAGCTCAGACTGTCTGTGCCCCTTGGTGTGATTCCCAATACCGGTCGACTCCCRCACAGACTACCTGCCTCTTGTCTCTGTCAGCACACACTCAGTTTAATGTTGCCAGTGGATTTCTGTTTGGATGCATCAGGAGCTTCAGAAACCCCTTTTATCCTTGTTAGTTGGGGGGGGGGGGGGGGCACGCCTTCCGTCCATGTGTGTGATGACAAGTCGTTATGCACTTGATCAGAAAGTGTTGCCAGATCATGCTAACGCTAACGCCCGAGGGCTCTGAATGGCGAGGGGGTGGAGACGAGGGAGTGGGATTGGAATGCGTGTGTGCATAATGCATATGAGCCACTTTCCTGATTCCCACCAGCTACACTTGCCAAAAAATTTCTAACTCAGGCGATGCGGCTGATGCCTACGTGTGTGAGTTAATCTTTATCATGTGTGCCATAAAAGAAAGAAAATCAAAGCTCTTCTTTTCCTGGAGCCCTTTGCTCTCTGCTGATTAGCATATCAAAGCTAAGGAGATGACATGGAAGAGAGTTCTCCCACCAGAGCGGACCGCACCGCACCTAACTGGACTGGACTGGACCAAGGGTATAATAATTGCCTTCATGTGGCTTCACTGGTGTAAGAAGCGAAGAAAAAAAGGGGGGGTACCTATAGAAGAGGAAGGGGGCAGGAATTGGCATGAAGGTGCATTCCTGAGGGATGAGGATGAAAAAGAGTCCGATAAGAATCAAGAACTTCTTCGCTTTTTAGTTGTTCTGGGTGCAAACATGTGCGTCAGTAAGGCCGTGTTCCTACACACAAGCTTTATCAAGTTGATATGTTGCTGAGCTCCTTAAACAAACACTTCCTTTATCCAGGCTATCATTTATAAGCAATCATTGTGCGTTTATTGAAGGCATATTTGAAGTCCGGGATCTGACGTAGGAGAGTGGGTGTCCAGCTATCACCGCCGGGTGAGAGTGAGCTATTGATGGGCAGTCTTGGTTCGGTATTATTGTGACGTATGTTTGTGTGGATCCAGACAAATAGTACGAGTGTAAACTATCTGCATTCTTCTGAATCCTGATATCAGCCACCTGCTTCAGCTCAGAAGCTCTGACACGGTCTTCTATTATTTACTGTATTTCTTAGCCCACTCACTTTTCACTCTTTATCACCCACCAAAAACAAAGCAAGRGTGATTTATTTTTTCAGTGGTCAGTTTAACACATTTAAAGGGGACATATCATGCAAAGTCCACKTTTTAGCWGGTAAATACATTTTGTTGTGTGCTTGGAGCCTCAAGTGGAGGAGTTTAAGTATCTGGGTGTCTTGTTCACGAGTGATGRTAGGATGGAGCGGGAGATGGATCGACAGATTGGGGCCTCGTCCTCAGTAACGAGGCCGTTGCTTCGGTCAGGCGTGGTGAAGAACGAGCTGAGTCGACAGGCAAAGCTTTCGATTTACTGGTCTGCCTTCATTCCAACCCTCACCTAGTGTCATGAGGCGAGGATCACGACCGAAAGAACGAGATCCCAGATACAAGCGGCCGAAAGGAGCTTCCTTCGTAGGGTGGCCAGGCTCAGCCTTAGAGATTAGGGTGAGGAGCTCCGTCATCTGGGGGGAGCTTGTAGTAGAGCCGCTGCTCCTCCACATCGAAAGGAGTCAGCTGAGGTGGTTCGGGCATCTGATTARGATGCCTCCTGGACGCCTCCCTTTAGAGGTGTTTCGGGCACGTCCCTTTGGTAGGAGGCCCCGAGGAAGACCCAGGATTCGCTGGAGGGATTGGGAACACCTCGGGGTCCCCCGGGACGAGCTGGAAAGTGTCGCTAGGGAGAGGGAGGTCTGGGTTTCTCTCCTGGACCTGTTGCCTCCGCGACCCTACTACGGATAAGCGGTAGAAGATGGAGATGTAAGTAAGTAAAATTTTATTTATAGCGCGCCTTTCACAGAAATGGAATTCACAAGGTGCTGTACAATAATCARTAATATAGACAGAGTTAATTGGCAGAAGGTGCTACACAACAATCAAACACAAATAGAAAAACAGAAATACTTGACAATTACRTTACAAATGATGAAATTCCAGTCAATACATTCTCAATTTTTKTGTAATAGTAGRGGCATGGAATAACAATGATGGAGAAAAAAGTAATTAAGGTATATACAATAGATAGGCTTGCCTGTAACTAATTGGAGTTGATGTTCATGGCGTATAAAATGTAAATGAATGGATACCAGTCAGAAGTAAAATACGTGTTTTGCAGTCATGGAAATTTAGGTTCAGGATTATGTTGTGGACGGCAGGATACCTTCAGCTAAATGCTTGGGTGAATAAATGAGTTTTTAGTTGATTGAGATGGAGACTTGGGGTTGATAGAAGTGCAGAAAAGTTGAGTTTAGTCTCTCCTGATGCTGTGTAGATATTTTTATATTCAGTTTGGGTCATATTCTTCAGTTTTCACTGTTCCCTATTATGTTTTCTGAACTATTACGTCACAGTATTATCTGTGGAACTGCTGAAAAAGGTTCATGGACTTGTGGTTAACCAACATTTAAGGCTGGCTGGATGGACAAGTCTTCTACTGTTGACATCTTTAAATCAGAGTTGTATAATAGTAATATACTTTTACTTCCTTACAGTACTTTAGTAGTTTTTATGAGGATCTTTAATTTTACAAAGTATTCATTTTAATCATAACTTTTACTTTATTTCATTACATTCAAAACATAAAAATGATACTTTTACTGCCTTACTTGAAAATGTAACACCTCGTTACACTCTACAAATCTAAATATGACCAGAACTCATCCTGGAAGGAGTTCTAAAAAAGGAAGTGTGCAACTTACTTAACCAAGTTATGTTAACTGCTTCCACCAAGCCAAGTTGAGCCAATTGAGCAATTTACTCAACTTAGTTTAGTGGAACCAGTTAACATAACTTGGTTAAATAAATTCCACACTTCGTTTTTAGTGTGTGTAAAAGTACTTTCCCAATTATTGTGAGCAGTTTTAAGGTATTTTATTTTATTAGTGATTTTTTTTTCAAGTACTTTGTACTCCTCTGCTTTTTATCAATTTGTAAATATAATCCTAGCTCTGCTATCAAACAACAAAAATGGCCAAATGAGGTGGAGTAGACAATGGGCGGGGTGTGAAGCGTCTCATTTGCGTTTAAAGACACCGCACCAAAATGAGTTGCTCTGAGACACACCTCTAAACAGGGGTGAAGGAGGGGCTGGTGGAGGAACAGTAAGGAGGATTTCAGACCAAAGCATTGCAGTTCCACTTTATAAAGACCCCAACTAAGTGATTTAAATGTGAAAAGGAAGGATTTAAACGCATGTGTCCCCTTTAAACTAAAATTTTGTGTCGTAGTAACTGAGATTCATTCACAAACACATACCACAAGCTGTCAAGTCTGACAGTATTTCATGAGACTGAGCAAAATGTTGATTTCAAGGTTTGACCAAARCAGCTASAAATCCATTATTTGTCAATAAAAAATGATCTTTGTATCAAACTCTGGCATGAAAGGTGGAAGGTTAAATGTATTCCTTCGAACGATTCCAGACCTTGAATTTATTTTAGTAAAATTTCCAGCTTAGAAAACGTCTGTTTTTGTCCACAGGAGGGCGCCATTAGCTCTTGATGTCTGCAGGTCTCAGCATCAGCATCGCCCAAGCTGTTTACATGTAGGAAAACATCCAGCATCACTTGTCCTAGCTTATTAGCTTAACTGTTTCAGCTAATTGTTAGGTTCTGCAGCCTTAGCAAGTGGGGGCAGTTTCTAGGCTTTTTTTTGTGCATATGTGAGGCCGCCCTAAGTGCTTAATTAGAGGTGTTGGGAAAGCCTGGTGCTGAGCCGTCTCTCAGGTCCCGAGTGTGGGAGATCCCTAGTGATCCAGGTCATAGAGCTGGAAGCAGCACGGCACCCACTAACGCCCTGTAATGCAATACCTACTTCTAAGGCTTCTGCTCTCCAGCTCCCACAGGACAGCCCCGGTAGCCAACAACACCATAATAGCTAATGAAGAAGCCTGACACATTAACTTTTAGAGCAGGGCTTTACCTTGCCAAAACTTTCTCTGGCTTTACGGCTAATTCAGTCATAAGTAATTGTGACCATGTGTAAGCACAAATAAAAATCCTGTGAATTTATAGTTTGTTATAAAAGCCTTGCTTCTCTCTGCTTTGCTCTTCTACACTGTCCTTTTATGTGCCACTTTTCCCTTTGTACTTTCACTGCGACTTGATATTTGTGGGATATTCTAGACACGTGGTCCCGGGTGAACTTGAGGGGTGAATGTTTTTTGGTGAACTCTGTACCCTTATTGGCAAAGTTGCTACACAGTTTCTCAGTTATTTGCATCGTTGCAGTGGGTTCTGATGATGAATGTTGGTCACTTTGGTCAACGGGGTAAACCCAGAAAATGTGGATTTCAGGCACAGCWTTATCCTTATTTTACTCAAACTGTCTGTTTCTTGGTTTCATTAATTAAAAACTGTTGCCTCTTCATAACAAGTTACACTGCTGTCTCGAAGCAATTTACCGGCATCGACTTGTGAGGCTTTTTTTTCTCAGGTTCTACTCTGAATCATCAGACCACAACCACGTGAATTATGTTCTATTTTTTTTTCCAGATTATTAAGCTGCTGGACGGGAAGCGTTCACAGGCGGTCGGCATCCTCATATCAAGCCTGCATCTGGAAATGAAGGACATTCAGCAAGGTGAATATCCTCTCCGTATGTCCAACAGCTGTAAAAGTTTGTGAAAGTTATGTATTCTTTGTGTCATTCACGGGGAGAAGKTCTGTGATTTAGACTCTGCAGCAATGGCCTAAATTTACTTTCCCCATTAAACAGTAGACTGAGGTTGACTCCTGATGAAATGCAGATGGAGTTATTTTTAGAGATGAGATAGTGAACCCTGCAGCAGAGGATAAATTCCTGCTTCTTGACAGCAACTAATTTGTAACTTAAGACKCTTCTTTTGGATTAATTTGTGACTTAAGTTGAACTGGGATCATTTTTTCCAGTTACCACAGTGGGAAAGAAAAAAAAAGAGCCTCGATTTGTCAAAATTAGAAATGCTTAGGATAAAAGTAGCCTTTTTAGTTTAGTTCAGTTTTTTTTCTTTCTGTCAGGCCTCCTGCACTGGTTAAAATCAAATTGCTATCCCCTTCATTTAAGGAGCTACACAGATTGATTGCATGCTTGGTAGTTATGTGGAAATTGCAATATCTGTGTGTGTGTGTGTGTGTGTGTGTGTGTGTGTGTGTGTGTGTGTGTTAAAACAAATAACAGTGCAAGGGCTGTCAAATGATTAATATTTTTAATCTGAT
>NW_013952404.1:4966083-4981778 GCF_001266775.1 Austrofundulus limnaeus | reverse complement strand
GTGTGTGTGTGTGTGTGTGTGTGTGTGTGTGTGTGTGTGTTTAATCACAAAATATGTGTGCTGGGGACATCGTAGATGGGCCAGGAATTAGTCCTGTTTTGGGACTGTGGCGGAGAATGCCTGCCGCCTGCGAGTCTGAGCATGCGGCCAGCAGATCTGTTTATTGTAGCCAGTGACGGTTTCCACAAGCCTAATGGGACTGACACCCCACTAATGATCTAAGCATGTACAAAACCACCTTCTACAGTTAGCAGACACCGGGCTACCACATAAAACTGCCTCCAACACACGGCAAGCAGCACATACACTACTGTGACCATCTTGTTTAGATTTTTCTTTTCCCTTTCCCCCTCAATGCTGTCCCCTCTGTTCCAGTGTCATTTGGTCGAAGGGGCTCGTTCCCACCCAGCTTGAGGCTGTTTCCTTCTGCCTTTTAACGGGAGGTGAATGTGAAATGGACAATTTGAATTTGACAATTAAGGACAGCGCCTTTAAAGAGCACTTCTTAAGTCCGGCCTCGCCTGCTTACCTCCTCTTTGTTGCCAAATTAAAAGGACATGGTACATGTAATGTAATTACAGCTACAAGGGAGGGAGGAAAAGAGAAGGAGGGGARCATTCTGGTTTAGAGGGAGAGAGGGGGGTCAAAGGCACCAGTCAAAATGACTGGGGGACCTCAAGGGCCACCATGATTCAAGGGCAAGGGGAGGCTCTCTCCACACACACACACACACACACACGCACGCACACACACACCGCCTCACACAACATACAGGAGTGAAAAGTGGAAGGAGAGGGTGTGAGGCCGTTGGCAGGCCGGCTTTGATCTGTCGGTGTGGAGAGATATCCGGCTCCCCTCRGATCAGAGTGCTCCTGTGCACACTGGGGCAGGCCCCCCTTTGGTGTGTGATTGACGGCTGCATGGCTGAGGGACTGAATAATCCACTCTAATAAGATATAGGAAATGGACCTCCAGCGTTTTTCTCTGATCCAGACTCTGAGACCACATTGACAGCTTCCCTGCTACAGAACAGCTGCGGACCAGAGTGCAACGAGTTGGCTTGTTAGTGTGAAGTTAGTGTGGGACTGGAGGGACAAAGGCGGTGTGGCTGAACGTGTTGCATTCATTTGGGTCAAACGAGCATCATCTAGTTTAGATGTAGAACTCTTTAAGTTTGTTTCTGAGTAGGTTTGATTTGATTGCAAAACAGCAGCGAAGACTGGGTGAGAAAAAACTTGCACACTTTAAGGTGTTACAGGACTTTCTACTTCTATACATGTAATCCATCAAGGATTAAGCCTCAAAATGGTGTGTGGAGAATTAGGTAGCTACAGCGTTTTAGTTAAACCAATGAAATAATTGCATTTTGTCAAACTGTAAATCTGCAGGTCATTAAAAAGAAATATCTGAAACATTAAAGATTTTTTTAAACCTTTTTTGAGCAATAACTACCAAAAAACTGATTTTAAGCAGAAAAACCTTAAAGGGGGGGTGTCAGCATGATCAACTTTTTTTCTAGCTTTACATCATAGTGGCTTTCCYTCATCAAAACCATACCTAGTGTGTTGCTTTGACTCATTCATGCATGTTTGAGAAATCCTTGAATCTCCTGTGGAGCTGCCTGAACACTTGCTGGTACAAAGCACCGCCTATTTACACAAAGCTCCTCCCAGGAGTGCAGCTGAGCTCCCGCCCCACAGAGCACCCCTCCCCCAAAGCATTGTCGTGAAGACGTGCCGAAGTGGGAGTGTCAGAAACAGTAGGAGGTTTTTAAAGAGAACGAGGCCAAGTTTAAGGCATTTAGACTAAAATTTATTTTGGATTTATACAGCATTTTATAACAACTGAAGGTAGCACAGTTGGATTGTGGTTTAGARGTGAGCTAGCACGCCCCCCTCCCCCCTTAATTTTTTTTATATACATCCTGTGCTACCAAAGCCTTTTTTCCCACCTATATCTACAAAATGCTTGAGGTTTCCTCTTTAAAACGACTKTAAGAAGTCCTCATTAGAATAACCTAAAAGTAGAATTCAGACCAATGGGTTATCCTGATTAGGAAGATAAACCAAGGCATATCTGGAACTGCTCATGATATCAGGATGATCCTGGTATCAAAATGTAGCTTAAAAGCAGGAATCTGAAAATGTGCTTACTGTAGGTCATTTTGACCAGTTTGGACTTTGATGTGATGGGTCACATTTAATCGTTAGTTGCTGTGGTGGTTCTGCATGTCCGTTCAGAGGTCAAGCAGTTTCTGTCCTCTTTGAGTCATTAAAGAGGACTCTGTCCCCCTGATTTGCTTGTCCTGGTCAAGAGAGGAGCAACGGCTCTTCAAAATTAGTTCAACATCTGAGGGATTTGCATCAAATAAAGCTTTCATTTCCCTACACAGCTTTTAKATTATTTAAATTTTGTGGGTATATGCATTCTAGCGCACAAGTAGCAGTCTGGTTTCACTCTGATATACTTTTTTTCTTCCATGGTTATGTCAAGTTTTCTTTTTCTTTTTCTTTTTTTTTTTTGTCCTGACACACAGGACATCTTGCAAGTTGTTTACATCGGATATAATGATGTTTTATCTAACTTTTAACGATATTACAGAGCTATCATCAGTTTATTTCTCTAGTGGGGCTTGTTCTTCACTGTCGGCACTTGAAAGGCAGCGTGTTTGGGCCAAGACTTCTCCCATTTATAAGAGCGACAGCTTACAATGAATGTCTTCACTGTTATCTTTACCAGCTGTTCTTAATGTGGACAACTCTGTGGTGGATCTGGAGACTATTGAAGCTTTGTACGAAAACGTAAGTAGCTGTGTGTTTTTGTGGAATAAAACAGCGAGTAATCATTTTATAGTTAGTTATATTTCAATAAAACAATCCGTTGTACTTTGTATTTTGYTGAATTACTTAGTTGTACTGATGTAGAGCTCAGTTGTGGACAAAATGTTGTGTCCCCCACAGAGGGCCACCAGTGATGAAATGGACAAGATAACGAAACATTACGAGACTTCCAAAGAAGATGAAGTGAAACTGTTGGACAAACCTGAACAGTAAGATTATTTTTTAATGATTCTAACATTTTCCCAACACAAAAAGGGTATTTTACCTTAATTAATGATTGTAGATGACTTCAACTCAAGGTACAAGAAGTATGATTGTGACATTTTTCGTATTAGGGTGGAAAAGTGTTCATTAATAGATGTTGCTTCAGTAGTTCCGGTTGGGGTTAGTTAATCCAGGCCAGTTAATGAAGCTTGGATCCAGTGGTGCCGCTCAGCCTGGCCTTTCTATTTCCATGTTTGACCAGAGCTGTCACTATAGCTGCCTGAGTCATCCTTACTCAGTGTCTACCTCCATCAGCAGGGCCTAATCACACAGGATGTAACCGCTCCGCTCCCCTCCGACACGGCACTGTTTACATAAGTCGTCCCRCATCAGGCCAGAGCTACCTTTGATCAGTGTCCGTGCACCGCTCGTTGCTTTCCCCTCCACCCCGACCCCCTTTGGACCTTTCAAACCCGACGGAGCAGCACCGCTCATGACTATCAGCTGCCTGCCTGCGARCAGCAACGTTGACTCAGCCGGCCTGCKTGGGGAAGCTCGGCCTGCCAAGAGCCCCAGAACAGTTCTTCCTGTTAGACGTTTTGTTTAATTCTGTCATAACACATCACACCCCATTCCTCCTCCTCGCCCTCCCTCTGCTCCCCCCCACACCCCCACCCCAAACCCATTTTTGTCTTCCAGGTTCCTCTACGAGCTCTCCCAGATTCCTGACTTTGCAGGCCGGGCCCGCTGCATCATTTTCCAGTCGGTGTTCCTCGACACCATCTCCTCCATACGTCGCAAGGTGGTGACCATCTCCGATGTCTGCAAAGTAAGAACAACAAACAGTGTTTCAAAAGTACCATCAAGCCATGTGAAGAGTTGCTCACCTGAACGTTTGTGTGTCCGAATCAGGACCTGCTGGACTGTAACAGCTTGCAGGATGTAATGGGTCTCGTTCTGGCCTTTGGGAACTATATGAATGGAGGGAACCGGACTAGAGGTCAGGCTGACGGTTTTGGGTTGGAGATCCTCCCTAAGCTAAAGGATGTGAAGAGCAAGGTATCCAGCAACTAAAAGCTTCTATTACTGCCTCTGGATTTGAAGTGCAATGAACTCAGATTGTCTTTTTTTATCATTTTGCTTTCAGGACAATCACATCAATCTGGTGGATTATGTAGTTTTATATTACCTGCGCAACTTTGACAAAGTGAGTCACGTTGTAAACTTTAACACAATGTTTTCCTTCTAATTAAACAGCTCTTTTAAACATGAATGCTTTTGTGTTTGTTTTCAGCATGCTGGTACAGAAAAGAGTGTTTTCCCTCTGCCTGAGCCGCAAGACTTCTTTCAGGCTTCGCAGGTCAAATTTGATGACTTAACCAAAGACCTCAGAAAACTAAAGAAAGATCTAACAGGTAGGACATGTCGTGATGTATCTAAAGCTTTATCTTCACTGTAACTGTGAAGTCTTAGGTCTGGTTGCACAAAGAGATCAGTCTGCATTGATCTCACCTTCCGCAGAGTGAAGCACTACCACGCAGTCCTACACCTACTCTACTAAACTGTCGATTTTTGTCCACAGTAACTTTTCTTTTATAACAAAGTGGAACTATTTGACCAAAAAACACCCTTTACATCTCCCTGAGATTGTCCCCAAGGGGCATTGACACGCTACATGTAGATGTGCGTTGAAAACACCACCATGCTCAGAAGCATCTTCTAGTCCTTCACGTCAAATTTTGCTGCTTAGTTCATCTGCTGTTAGCCTGGGCCTTGCCTTTCCACGGTTCCGCTCATTCCTAGTTTCCCTTCACTGCTCTCTCTGGGATTTCTCCCATAGACAAGGATTTCTTTGGTAGAATTTTACCTGAGCCAATCAGCGAACAGAAGGAGGAGTTTTGAACGACAATGTCAATTTTCTGCACGGTGTCTGCTTATAGTTTAGCAATGGCAGTGGAGGAAGTGAATGAAGCCAGTCTGTGTTGATAAGGCTTCTAAATTAAATAAAATTTCTCTGACAAAGCCTGCAGTACTCATTTACAACGTCTCGTTCGGCTCGGTACGTCTCTCCTCTCAGTAGGGTTGTTTACAAGGCACGCAAAATCCGGTTAGCTTCTTAGCTTAGCCTCCTTCACAGTCGCAGTCAAACTTCAACAGAGGCCACGCCYCCAGCAAGAATCACTTCTCTATAGCCGAGAGTCCAGACCCTCTGTACAAAGCAAAGCGAGGAACAAGGGACTGGTTTTAACCAGGCTAATCTACTGTATGTGTTGTTAGTAATCAGTCARTATAATTGTGTACGTTACCATCTTTCACCAAAGCACTTTAAATGTAAATGTACTTCCCATGGACTCCGTCTTCCACTCCGAGAGGTTTGTGAGTACATTCAGGACCTCGAAAAGGCCTGCAGCGATTTCTCCCAGTCTCCAGACACCACGTCTTGACCGCCATGTCTTCGCAACACCACAGCCTCTTCTGTTTTTATTTTTTTGGTTTTGTTTTGGTTGTTTTGCACAGACAGAGGTATATTTCAAAGTATTTTTGTATCCAGAGCATTTTCAAAGCATGAGTAAGGTCCAGAAAACACATCTACATTCCTKTTCGATGAGGCAACATCACAGCAACAATTGGCGAATAAATAAACACGTGAACTTCTGATGTTCCCGTTTGCTGCATCCTTGCTGCCGAGCCAGTCCAACCAGGCAGCCAGTTAGTCTTCTTGGCCACGCTGAGGTTAAAGGCGACGCCCCTGGGTGCCCCTGGTGTCTGTGGTTATTTAAATCAAGCATTAATATGGCATATGAAAGCAATTAGATATGCTTCACGTTGCTGTTAAAGCCCGCTCCTCTCTGACCTGAGGGAAAAACACAAAAGAGTCTGTTAAAGTACCCAGACCCACCTCAAGCTGTCACTCATTTATTAGGAAGAATGGAAGACCTGAAGACAATAAATGCAACACAAGKGCCCTCGTATTTGATCTCGGCCGAAGCCCAGTCTGGCACAGTAGTCCTTGGGGGTATTAGCACCGCTGGGTGGGTGAGCGCTGAAAACTGGAGGTTTGGTGAGCCCCACCTATGACTTCCACCATTTTTATCCTCTCCAGCCGCCAGGGATAAATATTTATGCCTGGCTATTATAAACCAGCCTGAAGAACACAACTGGTCTTAATTATCAAGCTAACACAGATCTCTTTTATCCACAATCTGAATTCTGTCTGATACTGAGAAACTACTGAATCCCATGTTGGTTTACGTACAGTGTTTGACTCTGAGTAAAGCAGTCTGGCCTTTACCTGATCCTAAGGTGGCGAATGCAATGATTGGTCGTGCCTTGCCCTCCAGACTTGGGTCAAAGGTCTGGAGACTTGGTACAAATGATGAGAAATGCACCTCTCTTTGGCTAATCTCCTTCAAGGTTTCCATATTAAAACAAGTGTCATAGTCCAGCAGGAGTTATGACTTTCTTCTGCTTCACTGGCCGTAAGTGATGCTCAGAGACAGATCGCCGTCCGCTTGGCTGCCCTCTTCTTCACTGGCTTGTGGAGAAACATGATCCACTTGTGATGGGGCTTCCTGTTTGGAGAGAGGGTGATGACCTCTCTCTTGGCTCCGCTCAGGGGAGAAGGATGAGTGAGAGACCGCAGTGACCTATTCTAGGACTTAAATGGAGTCTGTGCCGTTACTAATGTGTGAATTTGGGTTCTGAGACTTCTTCACAAGAAGCTCCTAATAATGTGAATACTGAGGCAGCATTTGCCCAATTGTTTTCCTGTTTTGTCTTTTTAGTTTTATTTTTATTTTTCCGCACCTTTTTTGAAATCTAGCTACTTCTGCACATTATGAGCTATTTTAGTAGTCTGGCCCTTCCCTTCCCAYGCAGCTCCGCTCAGTTCTAGTTTCTCTTCCCTGCTCTGTCTGGGATTTCTCTCATAGACAAGGATTTCTTCGGGAGCATTTCATTCGAGCCAATCAGAGAACAGAACATCGATTTTCTGCGCAGTGTCTGCTTGTAGTTTGTTTTAACTGGGCCAATCAGCAAACAGAAGGCGGAGTTTTGAATGACGTAGATTTTCTGTGCAGTGTCTGCTTATAATTTAGCAATGGCAGTGGAGGAAGTGAATGAAGCCAGTCCGTGTTGATAAGGCTTCCAAATTAAATTAAAATTTTCTGACAAAGCAGCAGCTCTCATTTACAGTCGTCTCATTTGGCTCGGTACTTCTCTCCTCTCAGTAGGGTTGTTTACAGCGCACGCGATTTCCGGTTAGCTTCTTAGCTTAGCCTCCTTCACAGTTGAGCTGGCACACATACGTCGTGGCCAATCAATCCAATCATTTTAAACTTCAGCAGAGGCCACGCCTCCAGCAAGAATTGCTTCTCTATAGCCGAGAGTCCAGATCCTCGTATGAAGCAAAGTGAAGGACAAGGGTCTGGTTTTTTACCAGGCTACTATTTTAGTCACTCGTATATCAAAATGTTCAGATGAGTCAGGGGATGGCTGCAATGATATTTGGTTTTTGTAGATTAAATATAAATRTTCAATTTTATTTAGAAATATTTTTCTCATAGAAATGCATTGAAGTCTCTTCATTTTCTCCAAAAAAGTTCTCTTTGAAATCTGCTGTAGCATACTTGAGCTACCTTTGTCTTTTTATGCTTTTTGTTTTTAGGTAAAGTTCTGCTACTCTTAACTTTTAGCCACCTTTTGCTACTGTTAGTTTTGCTTCTTTTAGCTACTGTTTTGTTCTTTTTAGTTTTTGTCTCTTTTTTGTAGTTTCTAGCTTGTTCACTGTAAGAACTCAGCAAAGTCATTCCTCATTCATCCTTCACACTGCTTTTTCTGTGAAAACGCWAATTTTTTAAGTTCTCCTTTAAGTGGCCGTTTTAATGCATCACCTTCAGACCTGTGGTCATGTGTGAAAAAAAAAATCCTTTAGCTGCCATTTAATCAAGCGAGGCACACTGAAGCAAACAAATGAAATAGAATCAAATAAAACAAAACAGTCAGAGCTCATTTGCTGCTCAGGGGGGTTTAGCGTTTCACAGAAGGCCTGGCCSAGGTTAGGCATTCATCACTTTGGCAAATCAGACAGTGTCCTGGTTTTTAATGGCCCTTAATGTCAAGTTCGGGCAGGGCCTTTAGCCTGAATGCTGTTTTACGACAGAGTCGAAACGGCGCATGCAGAGGCACAATCACCTAAATGAGACAAAACTAAGTGCAAAATTTCTGTAAATGATTTGTTGCAAACTATTACTCTGGGTTAGCTTGTCATTAAACTCTAATATTAGATTTTTAAACAAGACTTTTCACATTCATTTAGTGTAAAAAATGTAATTTCTCTTTTGGAAAACCCATCAATCTTTCTACATTTTATACTGAGCTAATTGTGTCATTTTAAAGAAAGTTCTGTTTAAAGTCTATATTTGTTGTATTCTCCAGCRAATAACTCAGAGGACAGTTGTTAGACAGATACTGGCTGATTTATGAAGGATGGAAAGGGGAGTGAAGGTCTCACCATTTCCCTGCTGAGGCAGTCTTTGGCTGGCCTTCCTGAGAGGCTACAGTATTATTTTTATCCCAAAGAAAGGAAAGCTGGAGGTCTGACAGTTTGCTGGAACGAAAGATTATTATTGGAGATCAGTGAGAGAATTCACTTTGCAGGTATAAATAACCAGCAGGAACACGGCACTGATTTATCCTCTGGGGAAAAAAATGCAGTAAGTTTTAAWGAGTGTGATTTTGAATCTTGGGAGAATTATTAAATTAGTGTGAGCTGCTGCTCAGTCGGTGCCTCTTTTGACCAAGCAACAGGACAACATGTCTGCATCTCTGCTGTGATGTCAGTCATTTCTTCCCTCTATTAGTGTTTTTTCCTTTATCGTGATCTTCAGTAATTGCTCAGATAAATTTAGTTTTGAGTTTATTTATTTTTTACTAAATGTTCTCTTTCAGCTGGTTTTATGTAAAATGATGGATGACTGCAAAGACTGGAGTCACGGCTGCCACTGTGATCCTGGTTATCTGTGGTGCTGTCGGCTACATAATCATCTTTATTGTGACAGTTTGTAGAGGTGGTGAAACACTGGTGTGTTAAATTATTGGTACTATTATTGTTCACTTGTGCTGTAATTTAGATGGCTTTGCATATAAAGTAAGAAAGTTTAACAAAAAATTAAAAATCTAAATTATATTGATCAATTGAAAAGAAAGGGGTAGGAAAGTAAACGTTTTACTTCAACCTTCTCCTTTTCATACAGATGGCCTGGTAAGTTGGTCAAAATGTATATTTATGTATGTCTATAAGTACACTTTTTTGTTGTTTTCTGTCTGATTTGAAATAGATTTATTCTATTCATGCATCACAAATCATGAACCATAAGGAAACTGTGTGGTTTCAGATAAATTGCTTCATATTTAGTGTCTTCTTACCCCTGGTTGTTGTAGAGGAGAGTCCTACTTGTAAATAAGCATTTCCAGAATGAATGATCACTCACAGACAATGTCTGAAACTTCAGCATTTAATTTTTATTCTTTACAGCTGTAGTGTTTTTTTTTTTTTTTTGTGGGCTTCCTCCTCGCAGCCTTTGCTGTCTGGACCACATTTGGAAAGAAGCCCCCTCTAAATTGTAGACTTGCTGTTTTGAGCACCGTTTTAATGGGTGCTTTTGAGTCGGGGGATTTTTGGTGGGGAAATGTGGTTTATCCAAACGGACTATTTGGATTGTTGTGTTTGTATGGTCACCGCCTTCTGTTTTTATTAACTGCCTTTTACTACGAATTTAAGTGTCATGGCAACCCGGAGTGTGTGTCTGTGTACAATTACCTCTCATTTATAAAGCTCGCGCGTTGTGTTTCCTCCTCCATTTATGAAGGCGTTTGATAAATAAAAGATGTACCACATCGCAGGTGCAGCAGCTTCTCATGCAAACATGTGAGAGCCCGAGACAAAACGCGGATGTAAAAGCAGCGACAAAGCAAAGTCAGACCGCGGCCAGACCCGTTAATACTCTTGTTCTGATCCAGAACTATTTAGCCATGCAGTCATAAGCAAGTTAAGGTATTTATTGCAGCCATTAATGACTTACAGGTTGGAGGATTGTGCCAGAGTTCCTTCAGCAGACGCCCCTGTGTGTGTAGAGTAACCCAGGCTTACAGTTAAGAGGAAATGGGGAAAGGTTCGGCTGGAACACAGTCAGTCGTGTCTGTTTCCTCTGAGATTGTGTGAGTCGGATCATTTGGCAGGGAAACAAAAAAACATCCACAAACCGCAAACACATCTGCCACACTCACTTGCACGGAGGAGCCCTGCAGGCGGGATCCACGGCAATCAGAACAATACCACTTTATTGCACATTATCCACTCAAATCTTGATCAAATTCTCTTCAGAAAATTGCAACAAAAAATATAACTTTGGTTTAAGAATTGCCCAAATGAGTAAATGAAAAAATTCAAACACAAAATGACTAAAAAAATAAATAAAATGTATTCCAGATAATTTTGCATAAAATTAAAAATTTTAGTTTTCTGTTTTTTTACCTAGATGAGTGTTTCATTATGTGTTCATTTTGCTGCCATACAAAATAGAAAAATAAAAAAGTGCAAAACAGAAAACATTATCATTTAAATTACTGAATTTCCTGATTATATTTTACAGAAATATTACCTAATTTATTTTAATTTGAGTCCTAAATRACTCATATCTTTTTGACCAGTTTCTCTCAAACATATTGGCATTTTTGGGGAAGCCAAAAATTCCCTCAAGCTATTGGAGAAGCTTTTTAAATGTTCAATTGTTACTTTTATGTTATTTTACCATGTAAATTTATTTTATTTAAGAGCAGGATAGGTGGGTTTGTTTTTGTCACCGCATCGTTAGTGTGCCACTTCCTTCATTATTGATTTTTTACAGATAACACATTTTAAGTGRTTCAATCCTTGTTTTTCTTTGCATTTCTTGTTTCCTCTTGACCAGCTTGTGAGAAGGACGTGGAGAAAGTGTCGACTAACTCATCAGAGGAACACCTGCAGCCCTTTAAGGATAAGATGGAGCTCTTCATATCTGCTGGTAAGTCCARATTCTTCTTTTTACCTGTAGTAAAGACAGAAATGTTTAGACGCTGCCTGTCATTTGTTCTTTGTTTAAAAGTTCAAACATTTCATTGCATCATTAATAACGTACCTACCAGTGAGGACACTGGGGGAATGTCGTTCAGAATGAAGAAAAACCTGTCTATTCTCAGCCAATTAAATCAACTCATGGTGACACACCCACGTCCTCACCCTCATGTAGCTTCGTATGTCTGTTTGGTCCTCAWAAGTTCATGTGACGCTGTTTTAAAAAAAACGTTCCCAACATCTTCAAAAATATACCCTCCATTTGGACATAGAAGTTAAAGGCACAAYGATAGAAAAGCCCCATACTTTGCTCAGACACACAGCATGGTGCCTTTTAAAAAAAATTATATATGTAGAATATTTGGTGGTGGATCTGTCTCCCAGTGTGTCTGTGTGTGTGTTTTTTTTGTTTGTTTTTGCATCACAGTCCACTGAGGACAGAAGTCTACAGGCCTGTAGAAAGGATCATGTTGCTCCTAACATGGTTCTCCTGTGCTCTGAGCTTCCATAAAGCTGCAGGAAATCACTGACTGTGGCCTTGTAAAGCCAGGCCGGCCTCGGTGGGTCACTCCTGGGGACCACTCTGACAGAGAATTCCCCAAAACACTGCAGTCAAACKTTGTGTTGTCTTTCTGAACCAAACACTATTAAAACCCCCGCTGCACCATCTCCCTTTTGTTGTTTCTGAAAGCCAAAGTGAAAACTTAAAAACAAATCTCTAACTTCAAACCATTTATCATGATGGCAGCCAATCAAAGTTGGAAAAGAAACAAAAAAAGTTCAACTCCTATATGTTGAATTTTTATTCTAGATGTAACTGCTCCAAACTGGTTTATATACCATTTACRTGACAGGTTCTTCTGTGTTTCAATTGGTAATAATTCCTTCAGTTTTGTAAAACTCACCTGTGGCGTTCCTCAAGGCTCCATTTTTGGCCCACAACTATTTTCTATTTATGTTACCTGTTAGTCAAGGTATCACAAATATAATACCTCTATTCACTTCTATGCAGATGATACACACATTTATTTAGCTATCTGTTATGAAATTCACTGCCCCTTAAAACCAGACAGGCCTCTTCATTGTCCTCCTTTAAAACTCTAAAAATATTTTATTATAGGTTGGCTTAGTTGATTTTTGTAGGTTTTATTTATTTATTTATTTATTTGTTTGTTTGTTTTGGTGTCATTTATTTTGTGTTTTGATTTTATTATGTGATGTAAAACACTTTGTAAATGTGTTTTGAAAGGTGCTATACAAATAAGTGTATTATTATTANAGTTAAATGTTGGCCTTAAAATATACATGTGGTTAAACTTATTGGTGTTTTTTTTATTTTAAAAAAATTGTTGTGACTGGTCAAAAAGTGCTGTCCAAGATTTATTGTCGTTTTCTGCTAATTACTCATTTGGAAATCATCTTGTTGGTGTTTTACGTTTTTTAAACTCCATTATTTTTTGTGGATTCATTTAAAGAAGGAGGATTTTAAAAAGTGCAACAAAGTGCCTAATGATCCTATTTCAAATTGATTAGTACCGCATATTTCTTTAGTTTGTTTCCTGTGATTCGTGATCAGCATCATAAAGTAATCAGGAACTTTTAAAGGCATTGCGGTTACCACTGGCTGCAAAGAGGCACAGTTTTTTTTACAAAGTCACATCCTGAACGTAAGTCTTTCCAATGAGAAAACTTGTAAAAGGCATTTTTATTTTTCATCAGCCAAATTCCTCGAGATCCTACCCATTCTCCGTAAACGCTTGAGATGATTCCATGACTTCAAAAGGCAAAATAAAATACAAGTCAACAGCGTTCACATCAAAGAGCAGCTGAGGCTGTTAAACTCTGACTCATTACTGAACGAGGTTTTCATCCAGGTAAACGCTCAGGCGGCTCACGCACAGATACATGTGTCTTACACATGATTTTACATATTAAAAGTAACATGAAACAGAAGGGAAACTCCGTGTGAGTGGAACAGGAAGTCACGGAGAGGTTTGTCTAAGCAGAAGACTCGTTGTCTTGTGCGGGGAATGAACAAATAAACATTATAACTAGTTTGATCTCAATGAGTCCGGAACTCTGTCTGTGTGATCCTTCCCAGATCYAAATCCAGCTTTCTCTTATAAGAGAGCTGCTGCTTCACACCAACACACTGACTTGTTTGTTTGTCTGTAAAATATCTCATGAACCATTGGACAGATTTCAACTGAAGCCCTCAGAATCTAATTATTGGGTTTACGTTTGCAACTGGTTAACTTTTAAATTCARTTCAACTTTAGAAAACAYAATAACTCTAAAGCAGTCAGTCATTCAGATATCGAGCTCAAATGTTGTGTGGTAGTAGCTGAGACTGATACTCAACACACAGTCTGCGTAAAAACAGATCAAGCCGATGACAAAGTTGAGATGTTTGTTATCAAAACACCTTGAAATTGGCCTCTGTRTCTTTAAGAACCTCCTACCRTTTCTGACACACCCACTTCAGCACATCTTCAGCGGTGCTTCAGGGGAGGGAAGCTCAATTGCAGCCTGAGCTCCAGGGAGGAGCTTTGTGTAAGTAGGCGGTGCTATGTACCAGCAAGTGTTYAGGCACATGGCGATTCAAGAATTTTTCAAACATGTATGAATGAGTCAAAGCAACACTCTGGTTATGTGTTTGATGAGAGAATGACATTACAACACRATATAAATTTGCATAATAACACCYCCTGCTGCCCCCACTTTAATGAAAAGTGGCAGATGGTAAGCAGTCCTTTAAAGATATACCAGGCCTTTAATTTGTATCTGCTTTTCTTTTGTGTGAAAGAAGAACATGTTTATCTTCCTCACATTGTATGAATCTCTTGTTCCRAAGTATTTTTAAAGCTTTTTGTTTTAAAATGAATCATTTTCCTGCCTGTGACACTCCGACGTAGTTTTCTATCTTGAATTTATGCCATGATGACTAAATGAGGGGGTAAAAAAATCCTGCTTGTGTTTTTACCAACTTTCCATGGAAAAAAATTGTGTCCTAACATCTTTGCACTTTTTTATTGGTGGTTAGTCAGAAAAAGTTATTTTCACTTATGTGTGTTTTGTTTGTCTGTTGTGCAAAATATCTCACGAATCAGTGGATATACAGTACATCTATACTTTTGGAGTCATCAAAATTCAAGATCGCCCCCACAGCTAATCAACCTTAGCTAACACAAGACCTATTTTAATTCAGTCAGTTCACCAAAATTAAATTTTGGTTTGGTAGTAGCTGAAAATCCTCTTCAACACATTTCAAAACCACGAGACCTCACAGTGAAATCAKGCAGAACGTCAGGTTTGACTGAAACAGCATGTTAGGCTTTCTTTTGATAAATTTATTGGGCTTGAGCCTTGTCACATAAAAGTACGAGCAGGAGAGGAAGAACATTTTATAAAAATCTTTACCATCACTTATGGTCTGCGCTTCTCTTTCTGTTATCTCAGTTTRAGTAGCAGTTTGAAAAAGTCTGTCAGAGCTTTAAAGCCATGATTTATTGTCCCTCTCAGCATGCATGTCTCATAACTTTCTAGTTAGCGACTAGTGGTTTCATGTTAACACACGGAGCAGAGGAAGAGAAACTTCACACATTCCCTCTCTGCGCCGCTTTCTTTCCCTCAGCTTTTTCGGCTTCTGTGCCACCTCTGCAAAGTCACACCAGAGGGGTACCTCAGGCGCCAGCCTGACCCCCACTGAGACTAACACCATTGGTCACGGCCCCTCTCTTCTTCCCCCTCTTCTTTCGAGTCCAGACATGGCCACCCCCTTCATTAGGTTTACATGTAAAGAAGGCCTAAAAATAAAAGGGGTTGTTGATCGCAGGCTTTGGCTCACCTAGTCCCAGAAGACCCCCAAAACCTGCCTTTGAACAATTTTTCAGAGACTTCCCCCTCTTAAATCTTCAAGTAGAAAAAGGTCCCCCATCATTGTAAAAGAAAAGGATGAATCTGGAAAAATGCAATAAATCTGAGATCACAGGCACTCGTTGGCCCTAGATAAATTCTTGCACCTCGGCCGGCTCACATCTGCCTTGCATTTAGACACTTTTACATGGCAGCAGTCCAGAGGAGCCTTCGGTTCCCAAGCCTCTCCGCTTCAGCTTCAGCGTGTATGCAATCACACACAAAACAAAACCCTGACAAACAGAGCGCCGCTCCCCGCCCCCGAGCCCAGGCGTCGCACACTCACACTTTGGAGCGTCAACACAAAGAGGCATGACAAACTTTACAATGTGCTGAGCAGCGCTGTGCTCCTTACGTCTCAACCCTCAGCTTTTCTTCTGCGGTTATCCACTGGTGATTCAGAGAGGGATTCATGATCGCAGCGCCCTCTTCTGGAGTCTGTGGCCCTCAATGAACACTGGCCCTGAGTCATCAAGGCCTCTAAATCTGACCCACAGCTGATTTACCTTTTCTATCTGTGTTGCAGCTCAGAAGGAGCATTCTGCTGAAGATGATCAACTCAACGCAGCTCAGAAACGGTAAAGAAAACACACACACACACACACACACACACACACACACAC
>NW_013952404.1:4962217-4966028 GCF_001266775.1 Austrofundulus limnaeus | reverse complement strand
CACACACACACACACACACACACACACACACAAGAAATGTGGACTCCACTGTTATTGTTGCCCACTGCTTAAAAGGTGAAGGCGGGCAATAATGTTTTTGCCTGAATCTGTGGGTAACAGACAGACATCTGTTAGCAAAATATCTCATGAACCAGGGAACACATTTTATTGAAACTCAGAGAAATTAATTATTAGATGCATCTGCACAAATGAACATCTATTGGATTCAACACAACTCAAGTTGCCTGCTACAGCTGATTAACTTTAAAACATACAAAACGGTCTATATCTCAGTCAGTTTTACAGATATTGAACTGAGATTTGGTTTGGTAGTAGCTGAGAGTGAGCCCCAACAAAGGTTTTAAGTGTAACAGGTTTCATAAGATGTTCGTTAAAATATTTCCATTAGCTTATTAGAGTCAATTTTGTTTATCTGTTAGCAAAATATCTAACAAACCACTAAATAGATTTTGATGAAACAATCAGTGAGTAATCACTGGATGTAAATCTACAACTGATTAACTTTTGAGWTCTGTTCAATTCAAGATGTCCACCACAGCTGGCTGAAATTAGCCAACACAAAAATAGCTGCAACTCAGTCAGTTTAGCAGTTATGAAGCTAAAATGTGGTGTGGTAGTAGCTGAGAGTGATCCCCAACACATAGTACATCTTGATGACTTTCTGCAATTTACACAAGGTTAAACATAATATTTTCAATGTTTGACCAAAACAATAACTCAATTCTTTTGCCCCATTGGATGATTTTAGTTTAAAACTTTGGCATGAGCAACCAGCCAAAGAGAGAGGGGGTTGCCATCCCTGAAAGATTATTACAACACAGTGCAGCTCAAGAAATTGTGAATTGGTGTGACCCATCATATGAGGCCTGGTTGAGAAATATTGAGAAAGAAATATGTTCTTTTCCAAAACAAGCAACCTTAGTGGACACGCAAATCCAGAACCATATAGAAGCAGCTAAGAATCCGTGCGTAGAATGTACTTTTAAAATATGGAAAACTTTTCTGAAAAAAATATAACCTAGAACAAGACTTTATAATTTTCAAATGGTCCACTTTAAATTCTGATTTCTCACCCAAAAAATATGACTCTCATTTTAAGCTCTGGACATCAAAGGGATTAACAGTTTTGTACAAAATGTTTAATAAGGGTATATTGCTTAGTTTTGAATCACTCAAAAGAGAATACTTTTTAGAAAGTCAAGATTTCCGCAGATTTCTACAGTTAAGACATTAAATTGACACTAAAATARGAAATCAAATAACTCATGGAACAGGTTAAAAAGGCATATGATGGTAGGATTGGTAAAGGTGACATCTCTTTATTGTATAAATGTTTGGTGAATACTTAATTTCATTCAACATCGTATGTGAAGGCGTTGTGGGAGAAAGAGGGACGGTTTCATTTATCAGAGGAASAACGGACATCAGTCTGGAAAGCACAATGGAAATGTACAAATTCATTACAGTGGAGAGAGTTTGCTTAGAAAACAGTAATAATGTACTTTATCCATGCCAAAAATCAGGCTATGCTCAGGCCCTACCTACCTGCTAGAGAAACTGTGGAAACCAACGTGCAAATCACTTTCACATTCTGTGGGACTGCCCACTTCTAAAACTTTACTGCACAGAAAACCAAGCTGCTTTACAGGACAGTTTTAAGGTTTCCCATTTGGAATAAAGTCTGTGTACTTTGGACAGATACCACAGGACTGGGAAAAGGACAAACATGGAATATCTAGCAAAAAGACTAAGAAATGGCTAACACTAGAGAAGCCAACCTTGATGGTTTGGACAGAAGTGACAATGGACGTTTACAGAATGGAGAAGATTTCGGCCGTYGTAAACCACAAATTAGATTTGTTTGACTTACACTGGGAAATATGGGTTCAATATAAGACAAGCCAGAGGCCCAGTGTAGTAATGTAATGACTATAATGTAGTTTCTACTTCACCCCCAAGGGTTCTGTTAAGATAACTTTGGTTTTGCACTGRTGTTAAAATTTATGCTGTGTACTTATGCAATATGTTCATCAGTGATTCTGTAAAATAAATAAATAAATAAATAAAACCTCTGGTATGAAAGGCAACGGGTGATATGCATTCTGTCAAGGAATTTTAGGTRTTTAATTTAACATGCTTCTTAGAGATAACACAAAGCTGGTATCAGATAATTATTAATATTTATGTTATCATCCTGTTTATCAGCTGCTGATAACGTTTCCAGAAAGATTATTGGGTTTCTCAGTATTTATCTAACTGGATGACGGTAATAAATTTATTAAATTCACACAAATTACTCTTACTATGAAGGATTTTACACACTGATGAGATTTCTTAAGTTATTCTCCTTTGCCGACTTTAAGGCTTGTTCAGGTTTACTTTAAAGACAAATAAACATGCACATATAAACCTGGATGCCCTCCTCCCCCTCCCGAGAGGCATCTTGATTTGTGGGACACACTGGCAGCCCGAGCACAATCATATCTGGAAGATTTCATATTGGAAAAAGATGGTGGAGGAGACAAACAAAGCAAAGAGATTCTTTTTTTTTTATGTTTCTTCCTTGTTTGGGTCGAGAGCCGAGTTGTTTGTTTTACGTCGTGGGGACGCCAACATCTCAAATAAATCATGGGCGACGCAGAAAGAAGAAGGTGAAAGACGCAAAACACAAGAGAATGGGACCGTTAAACAACAGGAAATGTGATAGATCAGAAATCAACAAGCGGCTTCACATTGCTGGTTTTGAGTCACAGAGTGATATTTCTATCCACTGAGTCAGGGCCAAGTGTGTGTTCGTGTGTGTTCGTGTGTGTGTGTGTGTGTGTGTAAGAGTGACACCACTGTAATATAGGTGTTGAACTAAGGTCTGGGTCAGTAATATTGATCAAAAGGCCCCTGCAGCTGACAACACCTCTGCCTTTAATGAAGTTTTCCCTTAATTTCATCTAAAGAAAAAAGAGCGTTGGGGCTGGCCGAGTGGAGGAGCAAGAAGGAGGTAGAGTTCTCTCTCTCTCTCTCTCTCTGTTTCCCACAGAGCCACCTCGTAAAAGTGACACGCTGCTGATGAATATGGGCGTCAGCGGGCGCTCTGGGCCCTGGGTGGGCCCTCACATCTGTGCTGGATGATGAGGGATCCTCTCATGAAGTGCAGCAGCGGTAAAACCTGCTGCTAAAAGGAACAGACAACACAATCCTCAGGGTTCTCACATACGTTTTCTCCTCCACCTGTCACTGAGCCGCAGTGACACTACTAGGACCTCCATATGTTTTTAGTAATAATGTATCTGTACCAGGAAAAAAAGAAAAAAAATATAGAAATGTACACAATAAATGCTTCTGCTGAATTGTACATTTTTATTCAGTTAAAAATCTAATTATTGAAGAAACTTGAGTTTAAACATCCGGTGGATTAAAATAAATTATCCTATCATCTGATTTAAATAACCAAACTGATCATACATTATGTTAAATTTATCATTTTTTATTAATTGGCTGTAAAAGCGTATAGTAGTAAATAAAAATTGTCTAAACTGAACAAAACTGAATAAAACTGAACTTAGATTCTTTTTTATTACAATAAAAATAATTTAACATTTTTTGTGATTTTTCATATTAAATAATTTAAATTAAATAATAGTACTATATGTACTAGTAAATCAGCATACTATCATAAAATAGTTAATAATAACAAATTAAAGAACTGAAATAATTAATAAAATATTTGTTTAAATTTAGTTTTACTGTGTTTTTGTTTGTTTGTTTTGCTCATTGAATATTTGAACTTTTATTA
>NW_013952404.1:4958790-4960557 GCF_001266775.1 Austrofundulus limnaeus | reverse complement strand
CCCCCCACCCCGCCCCCAGCTGTCAGCGAGGAATGCGGCTGGCGGGAGCTGCTGTAAACCCTCTCACGGTGTTGGCATCATCGATTACAGAAGGTTTCTGTGCGTCTCTGCAGATGCAAACCGCTTTTGCTCGCTTTTCTTTGAATGCGTGAGCGACATTTAGTGTTCTTGCCTAATTCACACACGTGCAGTCGGCTGAAATGAAAAGCGTGATTTGTGCGCGCTTTGACGTGATGACCCCCGGGGGTCAGCCGAGGAGCTGACGGAGAAGAGTTCCTGTTTGGGCCAGCTGCAGCGAGGCTACCTGTGACGGCACGTCGGCTCGCTCAGTTTAAACATCTYGTCTCKGAGCCTTGTTCCAATAACCTGTGCTGCGTGCAGAATGATCTACGGTGCTCTCCTGATTTAAGGAAAATGATGCATTACTGGGAAAAAAGGGAGCAAGTTCTTACAAAAAAAACCTGTATTTTTGCCTGCACCATTTCACTTCTCAAACATGTCTTAGATTAACGTTTTTAAAAGAGCCACCTAGCATCTGGAGGTCAGAGCCTTCCATGGGTGTCAACGGGGACAGAGAGCATCCCTTGAATCATGGAAACCCCCCTCATCGACCCTCTGACAGGCGCAGCTAGAAAATGTCTTTCATGTTTGGGTTAGCGGCGGGAATCTGAAGCAGGAGGCTACGCTTCATGCCTCGCGTGCCGCAGAGAGTCTCGCCAAGAGTTCAGGTTTGGTTACAATTGAATTAAAGTTTGGATGAGGCTTTCAGCGGCGCTGCAGAGTCTATTTATTTACAGAGATCAGGCTTGTTGTGTTTTTGTATATGTGTGTGTGTGTGCGCGCACTCACCTCATTCATAGGGTTTTATGTTAGCATGTTTGCAAGGGAGATACTTTTTTCTTTGCTCTCTGTGTCTTTCCTACCAGTGGAACCCCTGAAGGCTGTTCAGGTCAATGCGATAATGGAGCTGCCGCTACTCCCTGTGGCCCAGCAGGGTGGACATGCTCACTCATCTGTCTGATTACATGTGTCACGTTCTGTGCGTGCCGTTTTCCCTCTGCGATCTTTAGACACGTTACCTTCAGCTTCCTGATGTGTTTCCTGTGTTCTGTTCCTCCTCTGAACCGCCGCCTGGGTTTATTTTTTCTTCCGACAGCTTCCAAGACGTGGTGAACTACTTCGGGATGAAGCCAAAGTCCGGCGAGAAGGACGTGGCCCCGAGTTACGTGTTCATGCTCTGGTACGAGTTCTGCAACGACTTCAAGAACTCCTGGATCCGACAGAGCAAGAACATCTCCAAGGAGAGGTGAGTTGGGTTCTGGCTGTTTTTAGGGAAGAAAATGTTGCAGGATTTGTAAAGGGTTAAAAGTGTGTATGCATCATGGTTTAAACTTTGGGGTTTAACGCTGCCAATATAAACTTAACACAAAAAGTACGGAAATTAGTGTTTGTTCCACTGCTTCTTTGTTGCTTCTCGGTAATAAATCTTAAAGGGATCCCTGATTAGTTGTAACATTAGACTTTATTTGATAAACATATATTTTAACTGTAAAATAAAGACTGTAAAAATACTGTAGGCTGTTTAGTTTTTATAATTTTTAACCAAAGTTTTAAAAAGGTTATACCATTTTATTTACATGCAAAGTATTCTGGGTAAATGATGACATGGATAGGTCACTGGTGAGGCTGTTAGCGACCTATATCCACCCTGCAGGTTAGTCTTGGACAATATCTGATGATCGACTCTTTTAAATGAAACCAGGAAGA
>NW_013952404.1:4935574-4957548 GCF_001266775.1 Austrofundulus limnaeus | reverse complement strand
ATAAAATTAACTTAAAGGTAACATTTGAAGAACTAATTGACCCGCTGTAGGTGCATGTTCATTTCGCGTTTTTTTATGACAAAATAATATTTAAAAACATGTCCATACAAATGATGAAAGTATTAGAATTACAACCGCTAATTTTTTTTTATATCACCATATTTTTATTTAAAATGCACTCTTTTCTCTCGCTTCGTCCGCCATAACTAGCAAAAAAAAATCTCCAGTCGGGCCGCAATGCATTATGGGGTACGCTGGGCCGGGAAGGATCCATCAGATCAGTCCTTCTTTTCGGGCCAAAGGAAGGACGTATTTGTCGGCCGCATCGGAGGCATCTTAGGTTTGGGACGGCCTTCATTGCAGCGCTGTGACATATGCGGCCGACAAATTCGGCCTTCAGAGGACCCGGCCTGCCGTTTTGGACACAGCCCATGTTTGTGCTGCGCTCAGGGGGGAAAAAAGAAAAAAGAACGACTCGCTCCCAGACTAGAAAGCAGAGTTTTATAAGATAGTCAAACCGTGAAAAACTAAGCTTGTTTGTTGGTGCTGAATGCGCTGCTGCACTCGATTAAAAAAAGATGGGAAAAAATCCCGACTTGCTCCCAGAGCCTACACCAGGAAGTACAGTTTTATGAAGATAGTCATTCCGTGAAAAACTCTTGAGTGGAGATTAAACAGACGTTGTGCACGGAGGAATCTGACTGATAAAAACTGTGGAGCTAAACCACAACAGATGTGGATAAAAACGTCGCGTGAGTGATGAGTCTGACTTTTTTTTCCTGCATTATTAGCTGTTGCGGGCGAACTCCATGCAGTGACGTATGTTTCAGGGAGGGGGGTTTCCCGAACTTGGCGCGGGGTGTCGTAGGGACTATGAAAGGTCTGTGCGAAAACGACTGCCGAACAACCACGTGACCGCGCGTCGCTCCGACGCCAACGGGTCGACCCGTCGGCGTCGGAGCGAGTATGTTTCAGGCTTTACTCTCACAGCCTTTAAGTTCGCCTGTCCCGTTGTTTTAGTGATGTGTTGCTGCCATAAAAATTTAAATTTACTTATGTCTTTAAAAAGCAGTACTTTTACTTAGTATTTAATATGTTTACTTTGTTCTAATGTGAAAAAATATGGGTTTGTGAAATTTTTTAACTATTTCTTTTTTACATTTTAAGGTTTTTTTAAGTTGAAGTTTGAAATGACTTGTTGATTTTTAACTCTTGCCAATTTTTTTTCTGTAGATTGAAGGAAGCTCAGGAAAATATTAAGAAGATCACAGCCGAAAAAAGAGTGGAAACTAAGAAGATTAATGCCAACAGTCTGGTAAGAGCTAATCTACATTTAACAAAGTGAAGGAATTTCCTAAAAACTGCTTCATTCTAATGGCAGCACTGAAATCAATATGTTGTTGCCAACAGAAAGAGAGGCTGAGGCAGAAGGAAGCCAGCGTGTCCTCCAGCTGAGTCAAATGGCGAGTGATAGACGAAGAAATCAGGGGAGCCCAACCCCCGCACCACCATCCATCTTGTGTTTACCACCTGCCTCAGAATAACACGAGGAACCCTCCGTTCTGTTCCACTAACAACTCTGCAAATCTGCACTCTCAGCACCAACATTCCCACACCTCTGCCTTTTTCTTTTTTTTTTTTTTTGAGGAGTTTTAAAGGCCAAAGTTTGACCTCATTCATTCAGCGCGACGTGACCTCTGAGTGTGCAGCTTGGGCAGGTTTTCAGGGTTCAGTGAGATGCTCAGCAGCACCAGCTGATACCTCCACCAGGTTCCTTCCTGAGTCCTCAGAAGCTGAGTACGTTCACTTTTCCAGGTTTTTTTTTTGTTTGTTTGTTTTTTTGTTTGTTTGTTTGTTTGTTTGTTTTTTGCATTCATCCGACAACATCCAGAACACGACGCAAATGTTCGGATCCCAGTTTTTAGCTGGTGGTGCTGTTTTAGGAACAGATCCTGGCTGTGCGTGCTGAGAGGAAAATATCTGTTGACGAAACAGATCTTTCTCGCTCTCGAAGCAGGAAATTAGCAGCTCCCAGTGTCCTTCACAGTAGCGGATAACTTTTATTCACCACGGCTCATTAAAAACTCTCACACAGACCTTAACTTGTGTTATTAGCACAGACCGCATGGCTTTTGAGCAACACCGTGGTTGATCTACACTCCACTTTGATGACTCGCTGAGTGTATAGNGTTACAGGCTGAGTCATTTCTACCTTCTCCTCTCTGTCAACGCTCTCTGGTTTCATTTAAAAGAGTCGATCATCAGATATTGTCCAATATTAACCTTCAGGGTGGATATAGCTCGCTCACACGGAGGACCTGTCCACATCATCATTTACCCAGAATGCTTTGCGTGTAAATAAAATGGCTCCGTCCGTGTTAAAATATATTTTAAGAATTTACAAAGCTAAACAGCCTACAGTATTTTTACAGTCTTTATTTTACAGTTAAAATAAATGTTTATCAAATAAAGTCTAATATTACAACTAATCAGGGATCCCTTTGAAGCGGGCACCTGATGGGCAGCACCTGGGGGTACCAGAAGCTCAAAACAAGCAACAACAAAATAAGCTGTGTGGCAGAGATTTGTCAATTTTTTCATGTGTGCAGCCCACATCCTCCGCTCTACTACTCATCCCACAGATGCATGTTCCTTACAAATGTGGCACCATTTAAAAGGGAATTTAACAGGCTTTCCAACGGTACATGGAATCTACAAAACACATTTCCTTACTTTTTTGTGTTGATACACATTCATTTACTGACTGCTAGGGCTTAAATTACAGTGTTGAGTCAATAATTGTACTGCAGCTCCATGTTTTTGTCTCGGTTATCTTACTTCCTTTAAAGCCTCCGAACAGCATGTCAAATTAGCACAGAGGTGATGTGCAGATGCTGGGTTGAAATCAGAGTCGAGTTGAGGGAGGCCATCAAAGAAGGGAGTAGCTGAAGCCCGAATTTACGATCTTTGCTCTGACCTGAGGCGTCGCGTTGGGCCGAGGGAGAGAGAGCGCGGACCCTCCTGGCTGCCGCCTGGCTTTACCAGCAGGCCGACAGSGGGTCTGCAGCCGCGTAAAGGCTACGCATCACGAGTGGACTGCTGAACGTCCACCACGCAGAGCAGCAGAGCTACACGAGCAAAGATAACATCGTTGTTTCTCCCTGGTTTTAGGTGTCGTCTCTTTGTAGCCTCGTCATGCTTCAAAGATGAAGGTGCAGAGTCTCTACCCTCCTGCAGGATCCTGCTCACGTTTGTTGTTACTGACTGAAGCCCTGTCGTGGATCCATTTGTTCTTTGCTCTTTTTTTTTATCACAGTCGTGTCTCATAATACTCCCAGCTGGTTGTGCTTATGTACAATTAACTTTATTTTAATTACTGCTTGCACCAGTCATAAAAACCTAATGTATTTTTTTATTGCTGCCCCATTATTTCATCAACGTACTGTTTTTTTTCTCAACTTCTCATTTTTAGAGGCTTTCACTGACCACAGCCTATGAAATGGGTCCGTGTGTGTGTGTGTGTGTGTGTGTGTGTGTGTGTGTGTGTGTGTGTGTGTGTGTGTGTGTGTGTGTGTGTGTGTGTTTTAAGCACTTTCCTGCTTGCAGTAGCTGAGCTGTATATCGTAGCATGCTTTAAACCACACTCTGTAATGCTAACTGCAGCTTTTATTTCAGCTGTTTTGCAAGTTTTTGCACCTTTTGTTTTTCTATGCAAAACTATAGGTTTTTTGCTTCACGGTGTGTAGATTTGTGCAGTAAAATGATGTCCTCGTTATAAAGTCCTTTTAGATTTGTTTTATTTTTATGACAGTGTTTTAAACTCATGCATATGGTTAAAAAAGTGCTTTGTTACCACTTCTGTGTCACTGGAGGAAGATAAAAAAGTCTATTTATGTAAGGAATTAATAATTTTATGTGTAAAACATTAGCTTTCTATCTTTTTAAAGGATTTTTATCTGAGTTAATTGAAGGAGAAGCTGCTTAATAGTTTATTCAGATAAAATAAATATATATTTTCACATGAATCTTATTTATGCCATGCACATTTGCAGTAAATATGAATTACTTGAGAATGAGAATTGCCTTTTCTGCCTACAGTTTTGTAGTGATGAGGGTCGCGTTTTGGGAAATGAAAAGATTTAAGTGTAYGAGCTGTAATACCTCAGACCTTCCATCAGATTTATACATGAAACACACACTTTGATTTTTTTTCTTAAACTTCCCTATGTGCCCTTTTTTTCCTATTTAAAAGTCTGACTTTTAACAGCTTTCTTTTCCTTCAAATGGRGTCAAAAGTCTTAAACTAATCTGATACAAGGACTCGTAGCTGTTCCTGTGTGTCGGTTCAACAGGTGTCATAAAGGTACTCTGCGATTTTATGGAATTGTTTTAAATTTCAAATAAACCACTGAAAGCCACRTAAGCTGGATGGAGACTGCACTTTCAAATAGATGTATTAAAGCTCATTCTGTCTGTTTTCTGCTGTGTACACTTCCATTAGGGCCTGCAACATGTAAATCTGATATTTATACTTGGATGGTAACTCAAGGGTTTAATCATTCACAAAGCTGCTGGGCGGTTAAAGACATTGCACGTTGGAATGAAGTTTGACAGTAGAGCTTTGTTTTATGATGTTTAAACTTGTTCCTGAAAATCTGAAATAAACCATTTGATTTTAACACAAGTATTTGATCTTTTTTTACATGACATTTTATATGAAAGAAATTGATCAAGATTATTTTCAAACTTACCACAGGCATGGACAATCCATTTCTTAAGTTAAATTTAACTTGTTAATGTGTCCTCTCTTAGACCTGCAGAGCAGAAAGTGACAAAATGATAACTTGTAAACATCAATTTCTGCATTATTTGCACATGAATCTGTTCGAATGAACTCAAATTATTTATTTTGAGGGATTATTGGATGTCTTTTCTACATTTAACACCATTAGAAATGTATTTTTATCACAGCATCAGTTTATTGAGTTTTCATGGATAATTTAATCAACAGAATAAACAAACCAATTAAATCAAATATTGGCTTTACATTTTAAAACTATTTAATCTCGATACTAAACCAACACTGTACATTGTCCACATGAACAGGAATATTTTTCCGTCTCTAAAAGGCTACTGAATAGATTCCAACTTATATAAAAAAAAAACTATAATAAAACAAACAAATGTACCAAACTTCGACATTCACAGAAATCGTTTTTAGGTTGACAGATTCTTGAAAAATCGAACTTTATAAAAAAGAAAATCACTTTTTTTTTTCATTTACAAATTCATTCGTCAAGAATTCCACACAGTGGAAACATCCAGTTCTACAAAAAAACATGCGGAAAAATGCGGGATTGGATGTAAACAGTGGGGTTTGGAACCGTGAGTCTTTAAATAAAACCAAGCCTTTTTGCAGTCCTGTTTCTTCATCTTTTTTTTCCTGCTTCTGCAGCTGAGGTGAGGTGAGGAAGCCGTGCGTAAAATGTGCCCGTTTTTAAAAGTCGGACTTTCCGTGCAGTGTGACTTTAAATCTACAACGATGCCAGTTTTTTTTATGTGCAAGAGAAGAGATTTGGTGCATCTCCCAACAATCCCGTCCTGGAAGAATGAGAGTTTGACAAAAGTAAACAAAAAGGATTATAACTGCGTGTTTAGTCCAGGTCTATGGAAATGCAGCGGCACTGTTTGACGCGCTGGATGCGCTTCTTCTTGGTGGGGGGCTGCTGGTCCGGACAAGTCAAGGTAAACGTCATGGTGGTGAAGCGCTTGGGTTTGCAGAAGGAGCAGGACTGGAAGGCACTCTCCTCCCTGCGGATGTGCCGCGGGATGTAGAAGGAGTTGCACTGCCCGTAGCAGAAGCGGTTGATGACGGTGCGGCTGACGCAGCCCTCCTCGTGGATCGTCTGTTTGAGCGGCTGCGTTTTGCACCAGTCCCGTTTCAAATACTGCCGCTCCGTCACGTGCAGGGCTTCCTGGCTGGACTCCAGCACTTCGTCGGCGGGCGAGGACGAGCCGGGCCTCTGCCTGGACCCGGAGCCCGCCTGCGGAGGCTGCGGTTGCTGCTCCGATTCGTTTGGGTTGTTTTTGTCAGGATGAGGAATGGCCCCTTGTGAGGCTCGGTTCCTTTTTGAGGCCGCGGGAGAGGACAGCAGCCCAATGATGAAAACCATACCGCAGACAATACGCCTCGAGACGGCCATCCTGGAGGGGGAGATGGAAAAGAGATGACAAAAAGAATTAATCACCCGCACCTTTCAGCTCGGGAAGAGTTACGCGCAGTTGTCAGGACTTTTACGCAGCGTAAAAACGCACGGACGGAACCTTTTTCCCCCCTGTTTTTCACTAAAACTGGTTGAAAAGGAGATTAAAGTGTTTTGTTTCAATTGCAAACAGAAATATTCAAAGCAAGTATAAACCAAACAGAGCATAAACTGAGATTTATTCGAGTGCGCGCACATGGCACATCATCAGATATGGGCTAAACCGAATCTAATAACGTTCAAGAGGTGGGAGAGGAGAATACCTGCGTGAGTCCCCGATGCTCCAAGAGGGATGGTGAGATCCTGTCAGTTCTTCCTACAGCAGCAGACTGCTCTCTGGTGGGACTGTGGATGGGTGGGAGACAAGGCGCTCCATAGGCAGGGGCCAAGGGGGGTTTAATACAAATTGCTCCAGCGCCGGACTGTCTCCCTTTTAAATGTCTGCCAGCTGAGATGTGCACAACAGTTATTGGCTAAGCACGATGTGGAGAAAATCAAGACAATCCGCCCCCTCAACACTTCCCTGAACCCGCTGCTAGAAGGCAGACAAGCCAGGAGCACCGAGGACGGGCGGGGGTGGGGGGCTGAGGGAGGACGGCTTTGAGGTTTATTATGGAAAAAGGGGAAAGTTTTCTTTTTGGTCTTTAAATATCTCACATAGAATGGGGGGATGCTAATGAGGAAGATTTAAAGAAATGAAAATAGATCAAATCCAAACTTTTGACTCATTTTTGTGAAGAGATCTYAAATAATTATTAAATTCACCTTCCCAATATTTTCATCTTAGTTTTTTAAGTGATTAGTTTGTTGTTCACATTACAAATGAATACATAAAAGCCAATTAAACTCGGGTTGCCACAAACTGATATTTTGCATAAGATCAGTTTTATCAATAATAATCTGAATAAACTGATTTTGGGCAAAGAATACTCCTTAATTATTAAATAACTTCAGTTTGATTAACATCAGCTGGGAGTCGTTTTTTAAACCTGGAAACAAGTCTTTTTCATGGTTTTAAATGCAGTATTGAGTTCAAGAAATTGAATATTAACTTGTTTTACATATTGAAGTTTGCTTTAGTTGTTTTAATGGAGGTACAACCTTTTATAATTAAACTAAAACCTATTTTAATATCAATTTGTCATGTAAAAGTCAAGTTTATGTTGGAGAATAGATAATAAATCTTAAAGTCAACAGACTGAACTGTTTAAAAGCACTTTATTTTTGACTGTTTGGCTCAGGTTACTGATATTACAAACAGAAAGAACATTTGTTTTGAAAAATAAGTTGTGAGTATAGAAAAATGCAAACTGYAAAGTTAAATTATTATTACAGTTTATTAAGATAAAGAAACTAGAAGACTGACAGAATGAATCCCTGACTGTTACTGGATGAACTGGGACCTGAATAAATTGCTGCACGAGGGAGATGTAAATGTAGGACGCCCCCTTGTGGCGCCACCAAGATTGATCACATCTCAGAACAAAAGTCAACCAGAAAAATCTCAAACTGTGCTTTTTTTTTTTAATTCAGCTGAAGCAATTTAAAAAAAAGGCAAAAAAAAAAAAAGCTGAAAATTTGGAAACAATGAACTAATCAAAACTTTTTTAACCCTCTAAAAACAAAAGAAAAATCAAGAGGGGTTTAGTCTTTTTCATGAGGTCATTGACGAAATGTTTCAACATTTCAACAACAAAAATAAATTTTAAAATCACCTCTCGCAATTTTCCCCAAATGTATCAGAATTAGCTGTAAAACCTTAAAATTTACATAATTTAGCCTGAATACTTTGATCTAAAAWCTACCTGGTGTGCCATCATTTCACATGGCTTCTGAAAATCTCCCAAAAAGATTCTTTCCAGTCTTTACTTGTAAAATAAATTATTGTAATAAAAATATGGATGCTGGAATGTTCAACGTCATTTACCATAAAGACACGCGTAGCAAGAGAGAGAAAGAAAAAAAAAGCAGCTTCTATAAATCAACAGGCTTTGTAGCAGACAGCAGTCGTCCTGGGATGAGGGGGTTTCTGGGAGACCCTCTGTAATGGTTCATGTCCTTCACTACAACCTGCTGCACAGGATTCTTAAGGGTTCCTGACGAGCTCGAGGCCGAGCGCTCCACAATCTTTGGCTGGGTCTTGTTGGTCACGTCGCCCAGGGCGCAGGAGGTGGCTTTCCGAACGAGGCAGCTTGGCCTTTTTGGTGGGATGGGGGGAGGTTTCTTCACGTCGTGCGCGCTGCGGGACAGTCTCACCGGTGGCTGMTCCGGGTGAGGAGGGTGGAGTTTTGAGTGAGGTGAGAGGCCGCTCTCCAGGCTCAAAGACTTTGTCACGTTTCGATTGAATCTCCGACTGTCCCCCGAGAGAGAGTTKATCCTGCGGACCGTCTGTCGAACAGGGGTGCGCTGGAACTTGAGCGGAGACCGGATCTGTTTGCTTTTCAAGCCCGTCGGAGAGTAGAGGGTGAGCTTGTTGAAATGCTGAATGTGGTCAGCCACCCGGCGCCGTTCAGCCTCCTGCCGACAACAGATTTCAGCTTTGGTCCCGGTGTCCAGGGAGAACTTGACCATCTCATGTAATTTGCTGCTGGTTTGATTCGGTACCTCGGGCTCCTCTTCGAGCAGTTTGTAYGGAGTTGATGAGGAGACGCTCTGTGTGAAACGAGCAGGGCTCTGCACATCCAGAGCGTCTATAAACCTGCTGCATTTCACCTGCTCTGCCATCAGCTCAGCTGGTCCTATTGAAGAGTTGCTGTGGCTGCTGAAGGAGGCGGATCTAATTCTATTTACTGGACTATAGTGGGCACTGGACTCAAAGACTGCACTATCAATATGCAAACGAGTGAGCTCGGCGACTTCAGTTTGACCAAAGGTTGCATTCTCGTCATTTCCCAGAAGGCTGTGCTGAGCTTGGAAGCTGGGGGTCTGAGTGTTTTGGACCACAGGCGTAACAGGGATGCTTTCTGGTGGTTTTATCACACAGTGTACCGTGGAGCAGCAGTCCTCTGCAGGCCCCAGCTCGGTGACATTCATCAGAACTCTCGCTGAATCAGTTTCTCTTTCAGCTTCAACGCTCTCTGCGCTGGAAGCACAACACAGCTTGATGGGCAGGACGCTCCCAGGCGACAGCTTCGATGCGACGATGGCGGGCTCAGACAAGTAGCTGCTTTTGAGACGCCCGTTAATGGGAGAATCCGTAAAAGACCCGCCGCCAAAGGCCTGCGTGCTGAGAGGGGTGTCCTCAATCCACGAGACCCGGTGGGTCCTGGAGTCACACTGGGGTGTCAGCAAGTTGTCTTCTGACTTGCTAATGTACTTAGAGCCTAAAACAAGCACAGCATTAGCAGAAATTACTCAAAAGACAACATTTGTTAAAATGTAACAGTTAAATAAATTCAGATAARGTTGCAGTTGGTACTTACTCTTGGATTCTGTATTTCTGGGCAGGACAAATGAACCGAACTTGGTCTCTTCAGTGAAAAGAAAACTTGTGGTGCTCTCCTGTGTGGCAAGTCGCCAGCCAATCGACTCAGTACCCTTCATCAGCAGCATGAAAGAAGAAATGAAAGATGAAAGAGCCTTTGAGAAGGACTAAGCTAGAGAGTAGTATTTTGTTAAAAAGAACCCAACAGAAATAACCCATAAACATAACCAGGTTAATGGCATGTATAGTTGGGGTTAGTTCTTCAGAGGATGATAAAAATCACTCAGAAGAAACAAGATAATTGAACTGTTTTGATAAACCTTTATTATGTTGACTTTAAAATTATAAACATTAACTTTGGAGTAATAAAATCATGCAYCTTAAAAGTGAAAAGTGTCTGACATATTTCCTACAAATACAAAAGTGGAAGGAAATATCTTCAAGAAATGTGGCATAACATGATTCACATTACTGCCATATTTTTTGTTTTGAACTAGGCGAGRCCAGTGCAACTAGAAGTGACGATAAAGTGGAACTCCCTGGTCTTCTTGGTCTTTCTGATACTCAAAATAACCTAAAGAAACGTCAGATTCTTCACCACTGCTTGTGTTGTCGGTCATTTTAGCAATGCTCTGTTTACATGGAGGCATTCCTCTTTGTCATCACTTCCCATTACTTCGAATATCTTAATATGTCATTAATGTTATTATAATATTAAATTTTATGTCAAAGACACTTAAAGTCACTCACATAATGTACCCAAAGACATTTCACCAAATGCATTTTGCATATTAAAAACCAACAAACTTTCATCCAAGTGCTCAATATGGCAGCTGGCTAAAAACTGGGTGCAGGTTTTGGTACCATAAGCAAGAATAAACAAAGTTGACTTACAAAACGTTAAAAAGGTGCAACACAAACTGTCTTTAAAAAACCCTGCAGAAATATTTAATAACTAAGTAAACAATGTTTTTACAAACAACCACCGAAGATATTAGGAAGAATGAACAGATACATATGGATTTTATGGGTTTTTTTGCAGTTGCTGTTCACACACACGCACTTCACAGCTAGAAATGTCTCACACAGGAAACAGGAAGTGATGTAAAAGCTGCAAAGTTAAAACATTTGCTTTTCTTCCTTCTGAATCACAGACATTTCAGGACTGCAGTGTGTGTGTGAAAGCATCTTACACAACAAAAGTGCTACAGTGCACACATTTATTACTGCATTCTATTGAGTGTGTAAACAGATTGGATTATAATACAGGTAAACCCTGCATGTGGACATATTTCACTTCATCTTTCACAGCTTGTCAGTGAACTATATTAGTGTTAAGTTTTAACGAGCCACTGCACTTACAGCCTCTTTGCTGCTCTTTCCCAAGCTAAAACGCTTGCGCAGGAACTTGCGTGGATCTTCTTTTTTGCTGACTTTAGGYGAAAAGCAGCCAGCTTTTCCAGAGTCAACTCTAAAAAGGACAAAATTCAAAAAACTGTAAGCAACACCACATGATTCTTTAATTCAGAGCAAAATCAAGTCAACAGGGAGGAAATAATGATTGAAAACTCTCACTAGGCTTTTTTAAACATCCAGGGAGCATTCGTTAGTGAAGATGCCCTTTAGGTTTTTAAAACTGGAAACAGCTTAATGTAAAAATACTTGTTCTAAAGACTTTATGAACTTATAGTCCATCAAAACAGTCAAAACAAAGACCTTTTTCTTTTACCTCTTAACATGTCTGTTACTGAAGCGTTTGCTCTTCCTCCTTGAAGCTGTAGCAGATTGCCTCTTAGGCTTTCCTGCTGATGATGAGATGTTTGGGGAAGAGTCCAAGACCCCCGATGAGCTGTAGGCTGGAACACACAACACACACACACACACACACACACACACACACACTGTAACTACAAGCCTTAGTGACAGACCAACAGTTGATCAGTCTTTCATCAATACCTGAACCAGGAGTGGTGGAGCCACTGAACAAAGGGTTGGGAAGTAAGTCTAACCCAAGGCTCTTTTTAACAGATTTACGTTTCTTGTTTGAAAATCCAAAAGATTGGCGAGGCTCAAAGGGAAGCTTTCGCTTGGAGGACGGCGTCACAACCACAGGAGTTGCAGAGGAAAAGACTGAGAAAAATCACAAAAGGAGTGAGTGAGATGATTTTTTTTAAAACATGTAGAATTTGTTCTCCCAAAACTCATTTTGRACCAAAGCACAGAAAAAGAGCAAACTGATTCTCAGTGATGCCGTTTCATGCAGAAAAACAGGCACAAAAGCAGACGAGACGGGCATCATTTAATCTTTCAGGAGCAGAACGAAATGAGGATATGGGAACACAAAKCTTGTCATTTCATGCACACAGGAGATAATTACTTGGGCATCTTCATGCTTTTTGATGCCAGTCTCATCTCGTGTGACCTCAGTACGTACCAAGACTCTCTACCTGGGTGCCTTTTGTGGGCGTTCTATTAGTTTTTATCTTAGTCAGTGCATCACTGACCATATCTGAAACATAAGACAAACCCAGTCTACAACCAGTATTTACTGACTACAGTTGTTTGATTTATGATCACTAAAACATGGTGCGTCATCCTATTTAACGTTTGCTTTATCAGGGTTCCTACAGTTTAAGGCAAGTTAAATTTAAGACCTTTTAAGACGTTTTAACGCCAAGTGAAATTAAATTTAAGACCAATTTCATAATMAACACAAATGACAAAAAAATTAAARCYGTGGCAGAAACTCATAATTCAAAGTATTTTTGTTTGAAGTATTCAAATATTGCTAATAGACCAGTTGTTTGTATCCATATCCAACTATAGCAGAAACATTCTTAGCAGTCAGTTTTAAACAATTTAAATTCCGGAAATCCTCTAAGGACCCAAAATCTGGAGKTTTAGGACCCACAGCRGGGTCTTAACCCCAATGTGCTGTAGATGAAAACTTTTAAAGTGACATCARCATTTTTGTWAGAAAAGTGAATGCATTTTTGGAAAGACAGCATTAACATATTACAAAATGAATATCACGTTGCTCAGATGGACAGTTGTTGAGATATTTGCATGTGAAATAACAGGAAGTTATGTCAAAGGGAAATGTCTGCATGTGAATATTAAAAAAAATAATTTTTACCAATTATTTTAATATTTGAAATGAATCACAATCATCCTATTTACAATGTGCTAACATTTAAGACTTCTGAAATATTTATTTAAGACATTTTAAGGCTAATTATGGCCTTATTTTTGGATTGATGAATTCAATGCCTTTTAAGACTTAAGGATCTGCAGGAACCCTGTTTGTGTTTTTTTTACTCTGTTTAATGACTGATTCAAGCATTCATCAACTGCAGTTTTTAGTTTGATTTCTTACGTCCAAAGCTGCGCCTGCTTTTTTTCTTCATCCCAGAGTTCAAATCCTCCTCATCATCATCGGCCTGAGTGGGMGACAGACCACCAGCCTCGCAGCCCATCATGGCAGGAACTTTCTCCTGAAGAAAYTGCGGTAACAAACCTGTAACACATAACCACAGCTGGGTTTAATAGTACAAAGCATAAACATGGTACAGTGGAACAGCCAACGAGGTGCCTGATGTCGTACCAAAGGCGTGAGCATTCTCTATGAAGCAGTGTACCACGGCTGCCTGTAGTCTGAGCCGTTTCTCTGTGTTGGCATTCATCTTCTCTGTTCCATCTCCAGAGTGAAGGAGGTTGGGAGCCAAAATGAGAGACAGATTACTGCTATCCATTTTATTTTCTGCACTCCTGATTAGGCAAGACAAAGGATAAAGTTTTAAGCAATGTTTGTAAATTATCCAAAAGATGCACAGCAAAAACACCAGATACAAACAGGTGCGATACCTTAGAGACACACTGTGAAGAAAGTCCAAAAAGTGACGCAGAACACTAATGTTTCTGTCTGGTAACATGCAAGACAAGAGCATGGTGGCAGAGGTTCTGTCCTCCTCAGCGAGGAGCTGCTGGGCCTTGAAAAAGGCATCCTGCAGCTCCGTGGGAAGAACAGGTTCTGGAAGGTCCCTGAAGAACTGCTTCACCAGACCTGCCACATCACAGGGAGGAGCGGTGGCCAGGCACTCCTCTCCTGCATCGAGTTTAGCCTGAACAGACAAAACACAGCTTTGTTGTGGTTGACAGTTCCCGCCGAACTTGAAGGTCTCYGAGCAAGGTCACCGTCATCCATCACTCACCCTGAGTGCTTTCAGGCGGACAACAGAGCCTGATTTCCTGAACAGGCCCTCTGTGTCGGCATGTGCGAGYAGATGCATACATGCATCAAACAGAAATCTAAGAAACAGTGAAAAATCATTAATACAGTTTGTTGGGGGGAAAAAAGACAAGATACAACTTGTTAGCTAAGAGTTCAAGCAAAAAAAGTGCATCAACTTGCCTTGGCACTTTTCCACATTCCACATAGCAGAATGGTAAGCTGTCCAGGGGTACRCCAAAAACTTTTGTCTACGTAAAGAAAAAAATATTTTCTCAGGCTTGGAATTTTTTTTAAAGAGGATACGAGACAAGATGAGAACAAAATACATAAAGATATTTTTAATGTAAATTCACCAAACCTAACTGATATGTACAGGYACACTCTTGTTATTCACCAATGAAAAAATTATGACGGTTTTGTTTTTTCCCCATTTATAATTATACCCTTTTTACATTTGGTATGGCTACAATTTAACTGCTGTAACTTCTGCTTTTTTTTTTTTACTTAGTTTGATGACCAAGCATTCCAATGCATAAAATAGCAGTGCTGTGTTGCATTTTCATCTCCTTAACCTTTTACCTCTTGATTTCTCCAGTCAGTCAAAGTTTGTCTGTTCCTCTTCTGGCTGTAGTTTAGGGCGTTTTCATAATGCAGAAAGYTCAGCTTTTATTGCAAAAGTAATGGTTACAACAAAACTAATACACAAGTAATKTGTTAGTTCTACTCACCAAATGTTACCTTAAAATGTTTTTATGTTATTTGTTGTTGGATTTGGCTTTTATTTTTTGACTACACTTTTTGGGTGTAAATACTCCCAGTTGCAGTGACTGGTGAGTAACAACAGTAGTTTCTTCAGTGGGGGTTGTTGTGAATAAATATGCTAATTTTGATCCCAAACAATAGCGTGCTCAATGAATTTCGATGCTGTAATATTGTTGACTCCTAGTTTAATGTTACAACTGATTATGAGCATAAACATATAAAAGGCTTTAAGGCATGCAAGTGCTGYAGAACACATAGAAAACACTTTGTTTTATTAAACTACTTACCGAGTTGCAGATTGTCGTCTTGCAGCTGGCTGCTTTGCTTTTGTTCCAGCTCTTAATCTTTATTCCATAAGCCGAGCGAAGCTGCTGCACGGCCACTAAACGCATTACATTTCTCTCCATAACTTTCATTCTTTTAAAGGTGCTTTTAACAAAGTGCTCTCTARCTTTCTCTAGCACTTCTGTTCACTATCTCCTGCTGCGAACGATACTGCTACGTTCGCAACAGTTGAGCCCAGCCCTTAAATTTAATTGCTTTTCCTSAAACTTCTAAATCATCCTCACGTGAAACTAATTACTACCCACGAGACAATTAAACATTGCAATGTCTAACAAATCGACTTTTACAGATAAACGCACGTCGAAGTCCCAAATAAGCTGATATTTACATCGTAAAGAGCGTACGAAAATATGCTAACTTCAGCCATACGTCGTTAGCAAGTACKAAAACGTTAGCCAGCTAGGTTAGCAAGTCGTATAAGCTGGTAAAACAGCTCCAACCAAACATAATTCGCTACCGCAGAACCTAAAATCGAAAGTTTTTCCTTTCTCAATYGGTAAATTATACAAATTACACCGATTAAACGACTAGTTTACTGCGTTGTCGTTTGCCATTACCAAGCCGTCTGTTGTTTCCGGAGTATATTCAAACAGCAGCGCTCCCTACGCACTACGTTCTGATTGGTGAGAACTTGAACGGGGTTTCTCTATGTGTGCGTGTGTTTTATTATTCGACGCSTACCGGTAAGGGCGGTACCGTTTCTGTAAAGAGAAAAACTCATTCAATTGGACACGTCATTTCAACCGGTTGAGACGGTACCTCAAACTATTTACACTTTTCTTACATGGAAAGTGCCTGGTTTTATGAAGTCTCCTTTGTTTACAGCAGCAAATATTAGCTATCGTTTATGATACTTTACAATGTAAGAGCACATTAGATGGCTAAACACACATTTAATATTGACACAACAGATTCACACACACACACACACGCACTCCTTGTACTTGAATCTAACTGAGGACTTTTTTGACTTCCATTCATTTTTGTAGTATTTATATGTCTAACCCAGATATTTCCCCTAAAATTAACCATTACTATTTACATTCTGAATGATTCAAAAGCAAATTCAGACATCAGAAATTAAAAGGAAAAATTTATGCAACAATGTAATAATAAGCAAATACTCATAGACTTTGGGTATTTGTTAGGTATTGATGACGATTTTGAAAAAAAAATCTATAAAATAAAAATTGTATCTAAAAATAGCTGATTGTCTTACATTGTGAGACTGTATTTGGGGATATCTGAAGTTAAAAGCCTCAATGCAAATAAATGGAAAATGTTGTGTCATTTGCTCTACAAAAAATCAAGAGACAAATAGAGTGATGATTGAGGTCAAGAAAAACTAAGCCCTGCTGGATATTTGAAATTTTTTTGACTAGAAATAATTTAATTTTGCACAATTTAGCCAACAAATGTTTAGAAGAGTAGAGTGGAGTAGAGTAGAGTAGAGTAGAGTAGAGTAGAGTAGAGTAGAGTAGAGTAGAGTAGAGTAGAGTAGAGTAGAGTAGAGTAGAGTAGAGTAGAGTAGAGTAGAGTAGAGTAGAGTAGAGTAGAGTAGAGTGGAGTATTTCTGATAGGCAATTTTTAATACTTTGCATCATATTGATCATACTTGTCATTGTTTCTATGTCTATGTAATAAGTATATTGTAAAGTAACTTTTTACATGACTAATTTTTATGTGCTGCCTCCTTCTGGTTGTGTACTAATCTRATCAAATAACTGTTAACTATAATTTTAGCCCAAAAGTTCCTGTGCAAGGTTATATCATGCATTTCACCTATTCTCTTTTTTTGTTTCACATTTTCAATAACCAGTCTATGAGTGACTCTCACAAAGGCTTATCTTTATTACAACAGAACAGAGACATGTATATACAAGAGTTAAAGGTGTACAGATACATGGATGCAAAGAGGTGGACATGTGTTTAGAAGCATTTCCTGTGGACAATAGAGGGTCCAGCTTCATCGTATTCCTGTTTGCTGATCCACATCTGCTGGAAAGTGGACAAGGAAGCCAGGATGGAACCACCAATCCAGACAGAGTACTTTCTCTCAGGTGGAGCAATGATCTGTAAAAGGCACAGATAACCTTCAGTTTGAATCAGTGTTATTTGCTTTATGAGTGGTTACACAAAGACTTTGACATCTGCTCACCTTGATCTTCATGGTGCTTGGAGCCAAGGCTGTGATCTCCTTTTGCATACGGTCAGCAATACCAGGATACATTGTGGTACCACCAGACAGCACATTGTTGGCGTACAAGTCCTTACGGATGTCAATGTCACATTTCATGATGCTGTTGTACGCTGTCTCGTGGATACCGGCAGACTCCATACCTTTGGAAAACAGACAAAAATTGTCAATTTGTGACAAAAAATACAGAATATTACCAAATATRATTAAAATACATGAACTCACCAATGAAAGAAGGCTGGAAGAGAGTCTCTGGACAACGGAAACGCTCATTACCGATGGTGATGACCTGACCGTCAGGCAGCTCGTAGCTTTTTTCCAGGGAGGACGAGGAGGCAGCGGTGGCCATCTCATTCTCGAAGTCAAGAGCCACATAGCACAGCTTCTCYTTGATGTCACGCACAATCTCACGCTCAGCTGAGAAGAAGAAAGTTTGAGCGYTGAGGGAAAAACACGCCGGCGCCTCTAACAAATGAACCAAGCAAGCTGTGTAGTGGCCCTACCAGTTGTGACAAAGGAATAACCACGCTCAGTCAGGATCTTCATCAAGTAGTCGGTCAGGTCACGACCGGCCAGATCGAGACGCATGATGGCATGAGGAAGAGCRTAGCCCTCATAGATGGGGACGTTGTGGGTCACACCATCACCAGAGTCCAGCACAATACCTTAGGAAAACAGAAAAATAAAGTTGGATTTAATAAAGTGTGAAAAGTCTGAAAGGTGAAGAARTCAAGTTTTAGCCATTTAATATAAAGATAATTCAAACGTTTCTGACCAGTTGTACGACCAGATGCATACAGAGACAGAACAGCCTGGATGGCCACATACATGGCAGGAACGTTGAAAGTCTCAAACATAATCTGAAAAAAAAGCAAACATTTTTTTTAAAAAATGGGAAAAGACTTCAGTTTAAATAAAAAGAATTGTTAAAGAATCTACCTGAGTCATCTTCTCCCTGTTGGCTTTGGGGTTGAGTGGGGCCTCGGTGAGGAGGGTGGGGTGCTCCTCGGGGGCCACACGCAGCTCATTGTAAAAAGTGTGGTGCCAGATCTGATAAATAAAAAGAGGGGGGGAGGCAGCTGATGTCAGCTCAGGAACAACTGCGAGCTGGATTAACAAACAGCCAGGTTTTGAGTTTAAAGCCGAGGATCTAAAAATACCAGCTTTGTTTGATGGCAGCTGGTTAGGTTGTAAATTCTTAGGAACGCAGAAGGTCAGCTGTCAGGAAAAGCTCGGAATAAGCCTTCTTGCTAAGTTAACACACCTTCTCCATATCATCCCAGTTGGTGATKATGCCATGCTCAATTGGGTATTTCAGAGTCAGAATGCCTCTTTTGCTCTGGGCTTCATCACCGACGTAGCTGTCCTTCTGACCCATACCCACCATCACACCCTGAAGAAACATAAAACAACCAATATGTAGAACTCTTATTTCTAGTTTCTCATTTTTTTGTGCTTGTTTTTCTTAAAACAGGAAGTTCACCTGGTGGCGGGGCCTTCCAACAATGGAAGGGAAGACAGCACGGGGAGCATCGTCTCCAGCGAATCCAGCCTTGACCAAGCCAGAGCCGTTGTCGCACACGAGGGCGGTGGTTTCATCGTCGTCACACATGATTAGGCTTTTTGTCTGGTGGTCTAGAATTTGAGCAGAGGCGTTGTTGTTGGAAAGTTGCAGTCAAGATAGGCTTTTCTTATCTAGAGGTGCCGAAAATGTGAAGATGTGAGTGTTTTCAAAGACCTGCCAACACCTTTACAGTGTTATCACTGCAAACACAAAGCTGGAAGTTARAGTGATAATTAAAATGTTACTTTAGTGTTGGACTCAAACACTGATATCATATCTCCACAGCCATGATTGTTCTGGAGAAGTGCTGGTGAAGCACCAAAAAAGGGGCATAACARAGGGATCTGAAACTATTTTAAGTTTGGCACCCACTTTACTAATCAGAGGAAAAYAAGTGACTGAGTTATTCTAGTGGCTCCAGTTATTTCAGATCAGAGGTGCTGGGGCCAGTGGCATGCATGTGACACTTTTGTTTTACTACTTTGCAACTGGACCTGGCTGCCTAATAAATCCATTCACCGATCTCCTGGTAAAATTGCGTAATACCCTCTTTGTGCACTACTCTAAGGCATGTTACAAGGTGTTTAATTTACATGTTCCCTTAAGTGTATTTATCACAAGAAACATAATTCTACTGTTAATTTTAGCTTCACTTTGTAATTGAAGCATCATAAACAGAAACTCCAGCTTTGATTCTACCTACCTGGTAATTACAACTCTTCTTTCATTTAGCAGTTTATTTTAAAGTACGATTTATTCTTAAAAAGCAAAGGGATGTATCAGTGTACTCACCAAGGTGTACTGCTGCAGGATGCTTCCACTGGGACGAAGGCTCACATTAAGCAGAGGCCCTTAAATAGACCCCACACGGAATCCGGAGATCAGGGGTGGGGTYGATGCTCCAGACAAGTCCATATACGTGCTTCCAGTGTAAACCAACAGCATGCATAGWGTTTTTACATACTTGGATGGGTGTTCCTTCGCTACAATGAACTCACAGAAATGTTATGCACACAATTTGAAAATGTCACAGCTGATAGTTCTTTGAAAACAATCCTACAGCAAAGCAGCTTCATACTTTGCTTTCATTTGCTATGCTATATGTTTAGATTTGCTCTTAAATAATATAATATATCAATGTYAGTTGTGTTTTAAGTGTTATATTATACATAACTGATATGACTCAGGCAGGAAGACTTAGAGGTGTTATGTTACTCACAGAAGGCCCAAGTTGACACAGTAAATGCAGAGTCACTGGTGCCTTGCTAAGGGCATGAGAGCACTGTGTGTAAATCATCCTGCTGGTGTGTGTGCTGAACGTCTCCAATGTGTGTAACAGCTGATGGTGACACCATCTGGGCTCTGTGTCCTATCTTGCTGTCTGAGTGGTTTGCCTGTGTTGGTGCTTCATGCTGATTGGCTCCCTCATCTCCTTGTAGGGTTAATGGAAGCACCAGAGTCATATATGAGCAGACACTCGAGTTCCCGGTGCAAGTTTGAAAAGAGGGAGCTCCATATTTGTGTGAACCACGACTTGCAGCACATTTTTTCCTGTCGTGGACTGTGCCTTGTGTGGTCATGTTGATATTCCCGCAGGAATTCTGCACATATTTGAATTGTGTTTTAAACACATTTGTTCCTTACAAACCTACATTTTATTTACATGGATGAAAACTCTTGCAACTGGTGAGAAAGTGTAAGGTATATAAAATGTGAGCTTATAGAACTGAAAGGGCATGTAGGAGCACTATTCTGCACCTCAGTGCCAGAGTCATATCTTTCATTTGTAGCTGCATCTCTGCAGACAGAAACTGCATGGAGTATGTCATGGTTATTAGCAGAAGACTTATTAAACAGATTGTTTTGATCCTATAAACCCCCCCCCCCCCACCCACAGTTTAACTGAGACAGTTTAACTGTCTCAAACTTTAGGACTTTTAAATGGTACAGATTTAAACTGTTTATAATAAAACACATTCATTTGAGTTTATTGTTAGCAATGAGAAACTCAATTAACCTGTAATAAACCATGATATACACTTTATAAATGGAAAAGATGCTCTCTCAGGATCACTACTACTCATGCAGTGGACTTGCATTTTATTTAAGTGACAAATGGAAAGAAAACTCAGTTTGAATGTGTGTGGATGAAAATAAATATGTCAGTGCAGCAAGAAGCAAGACAAAGTCTCCATTGGTCCACTCAGTATGGACCAATGGAGACTTTGGTCCATACTGAGTGGACAGGTGGCTGGTGGCTTTGGATTAAAAAAATAAGAATGCGTGGCCATATGATAAATAATTTGTGGCCACAGGATAATTTTAGGCTGCTATGTTTATTTGTGAGAGTTACAGACATTGAGTCAGATTATCTATAAATCCTGTTTTTGTGTGTAACTGTTCAAATGTACACCACATTTATTTATATTAAAAATACTTTGGGCGTGTATTTAATTCAAATATACCTCAATGTTTCAGTCTAACAATTCATTTTTCATAGTACTAGTATTTACACAGGGCCTGCCTGTGGTAAAGGCAGTATAGGCAAGTGCTAGAGATGCCATCCATCTAGTGGGCAACACAAATAGAGGACAATTATTTTAAAACAACTTTTTATTAGAGTATTTATTCAAAATGTGGTTAATCGGGTTTTTGAGGGTAACTTGTTCTGCAGGTTTCTCAGCCTACTTGAGGTATTATGTGGTGCAGAGGATATTTTGTGATAAAAGTATCATATGATGCAGTGAAGACTAACTACTGATGCTCAGTGTGTAGAAAACAAAATATGATAATGGACACTTCAGTTATGATCTCAGATAAAATTCAGGTTAAAGTCTGGTTTTCAGTGTTTTACCTTCGTAAAATGTTGATTTTGTTGTTTTATTTATCGCAAGAATTTAGTGAAATGCTCTTCAAATGACTGGAAAATTCATAGTTTGAAGTAGATCTTTCATAAAAGTTTCTGTGGAAGTATACCCCTGGACCCCCCTAGAACTGCTTCACTCCACAGCTGCTCATTAACATAAACAGGTGTCCTTCACTGCTGTCAGCAGATGTTGGCAGGTATGAGGTAGACTTCTGGTATTCTGTTTCAAATGAATTATATTGTTAGCTACACTCACCGGCCACTTTATTAGGTACACCACGCCAGTAACGGGTTGGACCCCCTTTTGCCTTCAGAACTGCCT
>NW_013952404.1:4924051-4933574 GCF_001266775.1 Austrofundulus limnaeus | reverse complement strand
TTGTTGTTGTTGTTGTTGTTGTTGTTGTTGTTGTTGTTGTTGTTGTTGTTGTTGTTGTTGTTATTAGTCTATGATAAGCAGGAAATACCGCCCTCTACAGGTTATTATTGGAAGCACAACGTGGTGACGTTTCACCTGCGACACGCACGCATCTTGCAAACAGTCATGCGCAGATCGCAACGTTGTTGTYGCTGCTGGTTGAAAGTGTTGTAAACTACAGATTACCGTGCGCCGCCGCTCCGTATCAGTTCTTTGTGAGTTTGTTTTTGTAAAGTTGGAGCTTTACGCGGGGGAGGAGGGTGCACCAGGAAGCGGAGCAGCGTGAAGAACGGGCTCCTCTTCCTCCTTCTTTCTGACGGAACTGAGAGGCAGCACGGGCACTGCCATGTAGCTCCGAGGCAGAAGAATGAGCAGTCAGCACGCTTCAACAGATGGGACTGATGACTATACTGTGCAGCAGGAAAATGAACTAGAAGCCCTCGCTTCTATCTTTGGAGATGATTTCCAGGATCTGCGGAAGAATGACCCTTGGAAGGTAACACTTTTTAAATTATTTTTACAGTGAGCTGGACTAAAAAGTTGTTATGAGTGCTTCTGTACAAGAATAAGATGCAGTATATACCCTATAAATATCAGTGAGTCATCTTTGACTTGATTTTCAGGTTAAAAGGCCTCCAGAGGTACACCTGTGCCTGCGGCCAAACGGGCTGAATAATGGGCAGGAATGCTACGTGACGGTGGACCTACTGGTGAAATGCCCTCCAACTTACCCGGACGTGTGAGTACTGATCTCAGCTGACCTTCACCGTTTCATTTCTAGGATCAGAAAGCACTGGAAGATGCTCGATATGCTGCTGACTAGCTGCTGCAAAGTGGAGAGTGTCTGGAGAATTGATAAGATGATAAAACTGCATCCTAGAGTCAGACATGCATGAATCTTTTTATTAGAAATACTTCATAATAGGAGTGTGTGTAAATTATTTCTCACAGTTATTAATGTTGTATGCATWAAAAAAAAACCTGCACCCTCAGGCCTCCAGAGCTGGAGCTGAAGAATGCCAAAGGCCTTTCAAACGAAAACCTCCAGAACCTCCAGAGTGAACTGGCCAAGCTGGCAGCGGTGCGGTGTGGGGAGGTGAGGAGGCGCAGAGATGCAACGTAGAATTGCATCCGAACAAAGATTTCCCATAAACCGACCGGCTTGTCCCGACAGGTGATGATTTACGAGCTGGCCGACCACATCCAGGGCTTCCTGAGCGAGCACAACAAGCCCCCGCCGCGCTCCTTCCAYGAGGAGATGCTGAAGAACCAGAGGAGGCAGGAGGAGAAACGAGCTCTGGAGAAGCAGCAGAGGATGGACCAGCAGCGCAGACAGGAGGAGGAGATGGTCAGAAAGCGAGACAGTTAATGTCGTTTGGGTTGACGCTGTAATGCAAAACTGTATTTAAATAATTTATCTTTCACAAAGACAAAACCATATTAACTTTGACGTGCAGATCTTTCAAATACACAATTAAAACAGCTTTATATTTAAGAAACATGCATTCATCACATAACTGGCATATTTTTTCTTTAAACTTGGCTCAGCCAAAGTGAAACAGGAAGTGACATCAAAGGGGAGCTATTTAAAAAATAAAACTCCCTGGTATGTGTTTATTGAAACATTATTTGAACTCTGTCTCTTCTYCATCTCTCTGATTGTGGCTCGAAGTAATTTTAAAGAAGCATCAGATTCTTCTCTACAGTTTGTGTTAGCTGTTGTAGCAACGCTTTGTTCATATTCAGACATTCCCCTTTGACATCACTTCCTGTTTCTTCACATGCAAATATCTCAACAACTGTCCTCAGCAGCATGAAACATTTTTTTTCAATATATTATTAATGTTATCTTTCCAAAAATACATTAATATTCGTTTAAAAAATGATATCACAGACATTTTAAAATCCTTTTTAAATAACCCTTTTTATTTTGATGCATTGTTTTGACTGTAGTTTTCTTCTGYTCTCGTAGGAAAAAGAGATCATGGCTGAAATTCAAAGGAGGGAGGAGGAGAAACGAGAAGAAAAGAGAAGAAAGGAAATGGCCAAACAGGTGTTTGTGCAAAAGTTCTTCCGTAGATTGTTTAGTGACGTGTGCACATTCACCATCGTTTCATTGTTAAGAAGTGTTCAACCATCTCCTGTTGTCAGGAGCGACTGGAGAGCACAGAGCAGTCTGTCTCTGTGTTCGGGAGCCCACCCAGCTCTGGTGCAATGACTCCCGAACTGATCGAGGCCAAAAAAGCTGCTATCAACCGCCGTCGTACTGCCTCCAGCACACGCCACAGGTACATGTACAAATACTCTACAATTATTTTTAATATTAAACAGAATAAATAATAAAATGTTAATTCCCAGACGTGATACGGTTAACGAAGACGGCCCTCGCCCGCAGGAGCTTCTTCACTTCAACAGCAGCACTTTTGGAGAGCTTGTCGTCCACAAAGGGAAAAGTTTAGGTGAGYTTTATCAGTCGATCCTGTTCATTTAGCTCTTCTCAGTGAGCCAAACCAACACTCGAATGTTCAGTTCAGTTCAGTTAGTTTATTAACTTCTTTAAAAAACAACAACATAAATTCAACACACAACAAAAATACAAATCATAAATGAAAGGTAGCAGAAGAAGAAAAAAATATTGTATCTGCCCCTTTCTCTCAAATAAATAAATTCAATCAAAAATAATTTTTAGTTTATAAAAAAAAAAGAAAAATAATAAAGGTTTAACTCCTTGAACAACAATTCATACATTTGCATATTTCTCCAGCAAATTATTCTTTATCATTCTCTTTAATCTACACATTGATCTGGCATTTTTAATGACATCTTCCAGATTATTTCATAATCTTATACTCTGGACTGAAGTACTCCGTTCCTTTTAAACTGGTTCTAAATTTGGGTTTAACAAACATCTCTATCCCTTTGAGATTATAACTTTCTCTTTTAACAAAGTGTAGTTGAATGTTTGAAGGTAATGTGTTTTTATGAGCCCTGTACAKGACTGATAAAATACCATAATTAAATCATAGAATTTCAATAACTTCAACTGATGGAACAATGTATTTGATGGGTGATAGTAATGCTTTCTGGTGATAATTCTTGCAGCTCTTTTCTGTAAAACAAAAATTGTTGAATGTGTTTCCGACAGGTGAAAGCAAGCGACTTGGCCGGAACGTTTATTGCGGGTTTGAAGCAAATTCTGGGGAGTTTTCAGTGATCTATGAGTGGTCGCTGCGCTGGAGCCAAAAGATGGGCAAGTTTTTCACCAGCCAGGAGAAGGGGAAAATTGAGAACTGTAAAAAGCAGGCAAGAAATGAATAAATAAAACACAGAAATGTAATGTAACACTTCTAGAAACGTTAGTTCACCACAGTTTAAACTGCTTTGTAGATCCACGCGGCAGAGAACGAGTTCAACTCCCTGCTGCGGCTGGACCATCCTAACCTGGTGCGCTACATGGCGCTGAGCTCCTCTGAGAAGGAGGACAGCCTCGTGGTTGACCTGCTGGTGGAACACGTGGCCGGGGTCAACCTGAACCAGAGCCTGATCAGCCAGAGCCCGCTGTCGCTGGATAAACTCGGCCATTACGCGGCGCAGCTGCTCTCGGCGCTCAACTACCTGCACTCCAACTCCGTGGTGCACAAGCAGCTGGGGGCCTCCAGCGTGCTGGTGGACTCCGAGGGCAACGTCCGGCTGACCGATTACAGCTTGTCCAAAAGATTCGCGGAGATCTGCAAAGAAGACATCTTCGAGCAAGCCCGCGTGCGTTTCTCTGAGGATACAGCGATGCCGACAAAAACGGGGAAGAAGGGGGACGTGTGGAACCTGGGGCTGATGCTGCTCGCGCTCAGTCAGGGGAAGGAGGTGAAGGAGTATCCTGTGACGGTGCCCAGCAGCCTGCCTGCTGACTTTCAGGACTTCCTGCACAAGTACGTATTTCAACACAATATTTTAGCCTCTAAAGCAATTGTTCAGATTGAAAGCCCGAATCATGCGCAGAAAACTGATCAAGTTCTCAGTTAAATATTTATTTACAGATCTAAAGACTGACTCTGTCTGTGCCTTCTGAGGTCTAAAAACAAAATGGCCATGAATCATGTGTTCTTACAGTGTTTATAGAAAACCTGGTCACACCCTGGATATGATGTCATAGTAAACAAGGAAGTACTCTTACAACAGCTCTACATTCCTAAAATATCAAACATTCTGTGTTTACACTGCTGGAGCGAGGCACATGTTAAACTAGACATAGGTTTTTACGATGTAAAAAGAAGTGTGCATTGCCTTGTAGCATGCCATTTCAGCATGCCTTTGCCTGCAGCTTGAACTGTGACAAAGTTGAAATGTGTTTGCTGATCAAGTACCAGCTTGTGCCTGCCAAGTCAGCAGTTGTTTGTAATGAGGGTAATTGTGTGAGAATACGACAATTAGAAAATATGTAGTTTAAATGAAATATTTTGTTTATAGCTGGGATTGAACCCTGATCTCCCACATGAAAGCCCATAGTGTTCACCATGAGACTATAGGAGCTGTTGCAGTAGGTACTCCAAGTGTTAGGTTTGTATGTGTGCTGAAAGAGGCCATATTGCCAATGCAATTGTTGACACTAAACTGCAATATATTACAACAATAAAGGAATATTAGGACAATATTATAGTGAAAGATTAAAATACAATYATGTTTGTATTGTAAACACTGAACTACTGAGTTTAAATATTATTAAACTAYGGTGCAGTACTGAGTAGAYACAGCATGGGKCAGTATTGGACGCATACAAGGCTCCATTGACTCCCATTATTTGATTTCAAACATTAATATTTCAAAAACTATAGGTTGTACAGGCACCAAAAGGCATAGCAATCATTTGGCACAGGAGCTTTACAGATTTAAATTACAATGGCAGCTSTAGGACAAAGTATRCARGAGGAGAAGCATGCCAAAGTGGAGATGACTTGGATGGGAAACGAATCACAATAGTGTGCATTGCATTGGCATTGCACACTGATAAAACCTTGTTGATTCTCTTACTGTTTAAAGTAGATGATTACAATCGATCACAAAATATAAAATATAAGACTTTATCTAAACTTCAGTTAATCAGCCATAAAATATCCAACAAGCTCATCTATCATAAATAATACAGTATTCTTCTGGACAACTTGTTCCTTTCATTTTTACTTTATTGGTAACACTTGTTCACTCGTACATGATCATTTGAAAGAATAAACACAGTTTAGTCAGGACTTCAAGTTAAATCAAGCGGAAAAAGAACAGTGTTTTGATTTTGTTTAACATCTGCCTAAAATTATGACAGCCCTTTGGTTCCAAAGACACAAAAATGAAAGAGAATGGAAACAAAAAACATTTCACAAAACAATTACACAAAAAGAAAAAATTAAAATAAAAAAGGTATATAAACATAAAGCAGAACAGAAAACATAGCAACACAAAAGCTTTATTCCAAAATCATGAATATTGGGTAAAAACAGGAAGTTCACACATTGAGTTGATTTGGTTTGTTTGGACTGTTTGTTCGAAACCCCATGTTGTGAGCAGATCATGAGCGCAGTATTTATTTTCATTTCATTTATTGTTTGTTTAGGGACAAGTGTCAACATTAACATACACTAAATTATGTATAGCCGAGGCTAATTAGCAACAAAAGTCCCTAGATCGGCTTTTAGCAAATAAAACAGTTTAAAATACAGTTTAAAAAGAATAAAACATTACAGTATTAGGACAATTAAATAAAACAAATTAAAAACAGATAATAGTTATTCATGACTGTAAAACTGGTTCTCCTTCAGAAAAATTTGATCTAAAATCTGTAGGTAGGGAGTTCCACATGTTAATCCTCAAGCAGAAAAAGCTGTTTGACCCGAAGAAGTTTTTGAAAAAGGAACTCTTCAGTTCCTAAATCAGTAGAATGAATTATTCCATCTCAGTGTTGCAGGTTTTTGTGTCAGAACTGCCTGAAATCCCTYGGTGCCGTTTTGTTGTAGATGTCTGTGCCTGAATGATGCTGAACGCTGGACGGCTCAGCAGCTGTTGGACCACGCTTTCCTCAAACCTCCTTCACCTAAAAACCTGCCTCAGGACCAGGAAACCAGCCCAGAAGGTCCGCTCATCTCACAGTTTGGCTTTGTCTGTGGATTTTTTTTTTGTGTCAAACCAACTAAAGCGTTTTGGTTGATCATTTTCCAGATCTAGCCGTGGACTTTGCGTCGTCAGTCATCCCCCGCAGCTCCATCCTCCACGCTCCGTTCACTTCAGGGATGCAGAGGCAGTTTTCCCGCTATTTTGATGAGTTTGAGGAATTGCAGCTTCTGGGAAAAGGAGCTTTTGGTGCAGTGATAAAGGTAAACTTCACTGATTTTTCACATGTGGACTTGAGATGGGTATGACATTAAAATGACTTTTTTCGCTTCACGTCTAGGTTAAAAACAACCTTGATGGTTGTTATTACGCAGTGAAGCGCATCCAGGTGAACCCGGCCAGCAAGCAGTTCAGACGGATCAAAGGTGAGGTGACTCTGCTCTCGCGCCTGAACCACGAGAACATCGTCCGCTATTACAACGCGTGGATCGAGCGGCACGAGGTGCCCTCCACGGGGGTCCTGAGCAACACGGACAGCTCCGAGCCCCCGAGCGCAGCCGGCAAACATCTAGGGTGTGGCAATCCGCCRCAGCGCCTCAACGAGCTCGGCCTCCCTGACGACGTGGAGGACGTCGCCCCGCCTCCGGCTCTGTCCAGCTCCGTGGAGTGGTCCACCTCCATCGAGAGGTCCTCCAGCGCCAAGTGTGGCGGACACCAGTCGAGTGAGGAAGACGATGACGACGATGACGAGGATGAAGATGAAGATGATGTATTTGGAGCTTCTTTTTTGTAAGTTTTTATTTATTAGTTATCCAGGGGTAAGAATTTTGTCACATATTTGTCAACACGTCATTGACGGTTTTGTCCTTTTTTTTGTKTTGTTTTCACTCAGGCCATCAGATAGCGAATCAAGGAGCGACATCATCTTCGATAATGGCGATGACGGTACAGACGAGATGTCACAGGTGTGAGAATGTTTCACCTTGTTGTGTGAGAGCTGATTGGGCATTCACTCTGTTTTCTTTTTTTTTTTTTATTAAGGCAATTTTTTTTACAACCTAATCCTTCATACATTAAAACATACTTAGGAGATGGGTGCTGTTACTTTTGCTTTAGGTTACTTTTATAATAAAATATTTAACTTTAGTTACAAATTTTCTCCATAGAAATGCTAATTTCTTCAAAAACATTACGTTTATGCTTTCTTCTTATTATTTTTTATTTATATATTCATTTAAAACAAAAGAACATAAATTCAACATACAACAAAAAAAAATCATAAATTAAATGAAAGGCAGCAGAAGAAGAAAAAAATCTTATGATTTCTGCCCCTTTTTCTCAAATAAATAAATTCAATCAAAAAAAAACATCAATTTACAACGTACAAAAAAAAATTAAAGAAAAACAATAAAGATTTAATGCCTTCTTGAGTAACAATTCATACCTTTATACACATACATACTGTATTTCTCCAACAAATTTACCTTTATCATTTTCTTAAATATACACATTGATCTGGCATTTCTAACATCAATTATGTCGTCTTATGCTACTTCTACCTTAGTTTTGTTACATTTAGCCTTTAGCTAGTGGTTAGCAGATTTTGTACTACTTTTAGCTTTAGCTAGTGTTTGGTTATTTTGGGTTTTTAGCTAGTATTTTGCTCTTTTTATTTTTTTATTTAGTGTTCTACTTCTTTTTGCCTTAACAAGTCCGTTTCCAATTTTTCAACTAATTTTAGAAGATATTCAGCATTTCTACAGAAAATGCTATTTCTCCAGTTAACGTTAAAATTGTTACTTTCAAGCTTGTGCTTTAAACAAACTGTTTTTCTCTGCAGGTTGAACCAAGCAAAAGGCCAGCGACTGACACAACCGAGAGCTCAGACTCTGACCGACTTCTCTCTATAGCACATTATTTGTACATACAGGTAAACCTCTGTTTTTATCTACTTTTACCTTTTAAAACCTTTGCTTTTACATTTTGCTTTTGTTCTAACTGGTGTCTCGTGGTCCCAACAGATGGAATACTGTGAAAAAAGCACTTTAAGAGACACAATAGATCAAAGCTTGTACCTAGACCAAAATCGGTTATGGAGACTGTTCAGGGAGATACTGGATGGCCTGGCTTACATCCATGAGCAGGTCAGAATCGATCAAATAAGAAATCTAATGATTGRATTCATAATTTTATCACTCATGATCCCTTTCCTTCAGGGCATGATCCACAGAGACTTAAAGCCGGTCAACATCTTCCTGGATTCGCAGGACCATGTGAAAATTGGAGACTTCGGCCTGGCTACAGACCATCCTGCCAATGTGGTACCCAGATTTAATCTCTGCCCAGCTGAAAATCAGGAAAAATAGTCGGGATATGATCTTGAACTTTTAATTTTCTAACAGGCTGCAGGTAAATTTGATCTGGAGGAGAACATCACTGCATTGACGCCCAAACAGGACCCAGCAGGTAGAGAACTCTTTAACTGAGCTTTTAGAGCAGCGAATGCAAATATTCCTAATATGAAAAGTGAAGTTATTTTTGTGTGTTACGTTAAGGTAACATGACGGGCATGGTTGGCACTGCRCTTTATGTGAGTCCGGAGGTTCAAGGAAACACCAAAGCCACTTATAACCAGGTAAGAAAACAAAAATTCCAAGTTAACTTTGTTGTGTCTCTTTAATTGCATCTAATCCTCATTCTGCCCACAGAAAGTTGATCTGTTCAGTTTGGGCATCATACTCTTTGAGATGTCCTACCGGCCGTTTACCACAGGTGCGGAGCGCATCTCTGTTCTGAGCCAGCTGCGAATGGTACGTCAGGAGAAGCACAGGGAGATCTTTCTAAAAATCCCCAAATAATTTCCAAACTTTTTGTTGGTGCAGGAGTCCATCACATTCCCCGAGGATTTTCTTCCACACGAGCAAGGAAAACAGGTAAGAACAGCTGTAGCACTCTATGAATCAGCCTTTTCCCCCTAACACACACACATATTTGTTCTTCTATCCTCATGGGGACTTTGCCTTGACTTCCATTCATGTACTGGTCATTTTTATATCCTACCCCTGACACCTTACCCTAAACTTAACAACTCCAGCACACACCTGACCCTAAACCTAGCCTAAACTCAATTCACACATTAGTCCTAAAGCTAATCCCTGACACATCAACAGTATTTCCCCCAATGAGGAACGGGTTTTTGTCCCCATAAGGAGCAGTGGGTCCTCACAAGCCTGTGTGTACCTAGCCTAGTAAAAACYWGCCCCTTGTTCTTCGGAAGGGAAACTAGATTTGAGCAGAACTGCACAGGAAGGCGAGGGTCAGGCTAGTGTGTACCAGGAAAATGGTCAAGAATCATCTCCACCAGTTAGCAAAAGCATTTACACACACACAC
>NW_013952404.1:4922244-4923937 GCF_001266775.1 Austrofundulus limnaeus | reverse complement strand
AAAACAAATTCACATACAAAAAACATCAAATAAAATGAAAGGTAGCAGAAAGAAGAAAAAAAATCTCATAACACCAGAGCTGCTAAAATTTAATACGGGAATAAATTTTGACCGTTTTTTTTTTTTTTTTTTACTAATGCACTACCACAATAAGTTTCAATGTTTTCTCGTGTATAACGGAAATATTTTGTTACACATAACAAAGCATATAACACCAAACGTAGTTGTGTATTTACACCTGAGTCAGAGGAGGGAAATTTATTTATTTATTTTTTTTGCGGAGATGAAAAGAAGACGTGGATGTTCACTTTTTCCTAAGTCCATATTGCTGGGAGCGCAGCAGATCATTTTCAGCAACACGTGGACACTCACGGGTATGGCAGGCTGTTTTTACATAAAATCAGCTTTACCATGCTTACATTCCAGATATCAGAAATCAGTTTCTGACTAGACATATTAGTAATTTAGGTGAGAGATATCTAAGATTCAGCTAATGCAAATGAAATTGCAGACTTGTTTTGTAACTTTGTGTTCCAGTTGCAATCCAACTTTAAAACGTTCGTCTTTTGTGTCTCGTCTTGTTAGAGGAAGGTCATAGAGTGGTTGCTGAAACACGACCCCGCCCTTCGACCCACCACCCAGGAGCTGCTGAAGAGCGAGCTGCTACCGCCGCCTCAGATGGAGGAGTCGGAGCTGCATGAGGTGCTGCAGCACACCATGGCTAACGTCAACGGCAAAGCCTACCGCACCATGGTGGGCCAGTTGTTCGCACAGAACACCTCACCGGTCATGGATTACACTTACGACATCGACCTTCACAAGGTAAATAAACCCCCGCAAATCACAAAAATCTGTAAAACTCAGTTAATTTTATAGATGCCGAGCTACACTCTGATCAACATATTCTGAGCACTACACTTTGTGCATGACCTTTGCTTCAAACTTTGTCCGAGTGTCACATCAGTTAACGAGATAACATTATTTTGAAGGTTTGATCCATTCCAGCAACATTTTGCTGAGGCTCGTCCCTTATTTCCCATTACTGCCTCTAGATGTCACTGCAGACACATTTTTATTCCCGCTGTTCGTCCTGTTTCTTCTGTGCTGGTTCAGCAGGCGAGCAGACGGCTCCCTAACAGAGGCTGTTTGTTTGTTTTCCCTTCAGGGCAGCTTCAGCTTCACCGGTGCCAAATTGCAGCAACATGTGTATGAAACCATCAGCAGAATCTTCAAAAAGCACGGTGAGCACACTGCTGTGTTAAACGTGGGTGCATTTGAACATGCATAGGTCGKTGTTTTCGTTCCAATCCAAGCGACTCGCACCCCTGACCTGGTGTTAGCCTGTTTTAGGGACCCCAAACATCTGGTCCAGTGTGAGACAGCTAAACAATAGGTTTACTGTCGAACAGCTCAGATTCCTTACACATGGTGCCTTTTTTGCTCACTTTGCTCATGGCGTCCAGCTGTACTTGTTTCTGCTCACAYGCATCAGTTCTCGTAGTGTTGGCGGGGTCACATCGTCTCATGGAGATGGAGCAGTAATCTGTAATGTGCCCTCAGGTGCTGTACGTCTTCATACGCCACTGCTACTCCCCAGAAACAGGAAGTTGTATGATGGAAGTGAGCTGGCCTGCTTCATGGACCACAGCGGAATGCTGGTCACTCTGCCCTATGACCTTCGTGTGAGTTCAAC
>NW_013952404.1:4920935-4922233 GCF_001266775.1 Austrofundulus limnaeus | reverse complement strand
CCCCCAACGTCCTTGCACAATAATACCGAAGAGCTCTGCTCAGGTTACACGTTCACGTTGGACCTCTCGATTGCTCCCCGGGGCTGCGGGGAGGAGAAGAAGACGTCGAAAAGGAGGAGAAGTGAAATGAATGAACAAAAGGGATGATGGAAGGGAGGTCTGCAGCAGCATGGTGGGTTTCCTCGTACGGTGGGGCCTGCAGACCGCTGCACCTGTTGTGGACGCTCACTATAGACGGTGAGCGATATGCATGTGGAGAAGGGGGGGGAGTTCACTGGGGTCTTGGCGGTGATCATGTGTGCCACCTGTATCGTGGCCCCAAACCAGCTGGGGAGAGGTCGGGCCGGTGCACAACTCAAGTGCACTCTTTCAGTATCCATTCCCTCCGTGCACTTGACGACCCCCGCGGCCTCATGTTCACCCTGCACATGGGTGTGCATCTGAGAAGAGTGCACCCACCCTCTTCCTCCTCCTCCTCCCCCCTGTTTTGCCCACCTGCTAAGTCCCACTAGGTAATTGGGTAAGTGTGTAATGAAGTTGGTCATGGGCATCAGACTGGTGTAAATGCGACCCGGGCAGCGGCCCAGTTTGTGAAACAACCGAAGATTTGTTTATGATTTTGAGATTGCTGCAGGGGCAGTGGGGGTGGGTGGGGGTGTGTGTGATCACGTTTAGGTTTGGTTTAAGCTGCAGGGCTGCGACTGAATCGCATCCCTTTAGTTATCACCCACCACTGAAGGCAAAGGTGGTCAGGTTGCTCGTGTCTGTGCGTTGGTTTGATGTTTGCGAAACGCCTCTTGAAAACTTTCAGAAAATAATCACTGCAAGTACATCTACTTTAGATTGGAGTTTGGGGGGATATTCTGTATTTTCCAGGCACATACTTCAATTCTGTACCACAGTCAAGTAACCATAGTGCCCTTAGTTGTTATGAAAAAGCTGTATATATCAAAAATAAATTTTAATTTGCATCATAGCCTATCTGAACGCCTGGAAATTGGCCTCTGTCTCTTTAAGAACCTCCTACCATTTCTGAYACTCCCACTTCAGCACATCTTCACAGCAATGCATTGGGGGAGGGGTGCTCTGTTGGGCAGGAGATTGAGCTCCAGGGAGGAGCTAGGTACAAATAGGCTGTGCTTTGTGCCAGCAAGCGTTTAGGCAGCTCCACAGGAGATTCAGGGATTTCTCAAACTTACATCAATGAGTCCAAGCAACACTCTGGGTAAGTGTTTGTTGAGGGAATGACATTATAACATGATATAAACCTCAAAAAAATTAATCCGGCACAACAGCAC
>NW_013952404.1:4917600-4920742 GCF_001266775.1 Austrofundulus limnaeus | reverse complement strand
GGGGGAGGACCAGGGAGGATGATTCAACCACTCAACCACTAAATGTCACTGAAAACAACAAATCCTTTACACTGTGCCTTTAAGCCGAAAAATGTTGTAATCGCACTAAAGAAACAAAAGCAGGTAGGTTTACAGGATGCAACGTTTGGGTGACTGACAGTGCAGCCTTCTGCTCCTCTCTCTTTAAAAACAATCACGGTTGCGCAGCAGAACCTTAGAGCCCCGCAGGGCTGAAAAACAATCCGTTCGCTCCCAGAGCCTCCTGACTTGCCAACGACCCTCGTGGGGCCTGCCACTTCTCTATCTAACTGTTGCTCTATGCCACACTACACCTCGCCGGGTTAGYGTTTCACTCCAGCTGTCAATTCAGACAAGAAGATGAGCAACCTCTCCACGGCAGAATCACAACTTGCGGTCTCGATAACACGTTTTTAACACGGAGGAACTCTCTGTATCCGTCCCATCAATCACACAAGCAGACGGACTTTACGCGAGGCGGCTCGCCTGTCTTGCTGTTTCTCTCSGTCTCTTCTCTGATTGCCTTATTAGAGAAGCTGCGTGACCACATCATCAGGGGTGCTAAGTGTAGCGTAGAGCTCATTATCCTTCATTGCCTCGGTCAGGATCAGGAAATGAACTAAGAAGGGGCTAGAGGCTGTTCCAGGGCACTAATTCTCCGAGGGCTTTGCACTGAAGCGATTACGCGTCTTGTTGTACCAACTAACCAAAACACAATTACTCAATTTCTTAAGCTTCATTCATGTAATTGGTTGCAGTTGGTTTTGATTTGTAAGTTTGTAAGAACAGTGGATTGCAACATTTTTGGTTGTGTTATCTTGATTTGGTTTAAAAAAACATTTCAGTTTTCTTGATCTCAAACAGAATGTGTGACATTTTTAGCTGGCTGTAAGACACGTGCCATAAATGACTGATATAAGTAGGTGAAGAGTTTTAGCCGGAGCTGCCTGGAAAACCTGCCACAACTCACTACATAAATATGTCCTCGTGCTGTTTCCTTACCCTGACAGGCCTGTCATGGGGCATTACTGCTTACTACAACCTCTCCTTCTTTCTCTTCCTTTCAAAGCAGCCTCTCTCTTTTCGATTTCAACTTTCACCATCCAGCACGTCACTCTCCGTTAATGCGTTCTCCTTCAATCCACTTTCGTACACCCCTCCCTTTTCTATTCTATTTTCTTCCCAACTCCCTCCTCCTCCTTCTGTTCCAAGCCTATAGTTGTTGTGAGACAAGGCGGACTCTGTCTGAGTGCTGTGCTCGTGTGAATCTGTGCATGCCTGTGTGTGTGTGTGTGTGTGTGTGTTTTAACTGTTGATATCTGCACACACCATCGTGCTCCATGTGTGCATGTGTGTATTTAAGCACGTCTGGGTTGAGTCTTGGGGGCTGTCCTCCTTTGTCCTCCCAACCATCTCTCAGAGATGGATGTGTCTCCAGGGAATTGGCCCCAGAAGAAAAGCACCACTAGCTCGCACATATTAAATTCTGCTGAGCAAATACAATCTACCAGCATGTTTCCCCTCCTCCTCCTTTCTTTTTTTCCCTTTTTTTTTTTTGGAAAAAAAAGATCAGATCCATTTCCATCAAAGTTATTTTTGAATGCTGCTTTTTAAACACAGAAATAAAGAAAAAAAAAGAATCATGGTAAGGGTTTATTGTCCTGATATATCCCAGCTTAGATATTTGAGTTCTGTTGACACATTTGGATGTGGATAGCCTTCTTTAGTGGCTGTTGGCCTTGATGTGACGTGTGTCTCCTTGTCTTGTTCGAGGCCACTTGTAGAGTCATAAAATAACCAACAAGTACTTTCCTCCCCTCTGTCCTAACGTGTCCCACTCGTTTCACCCCGAATCCTCTTCTCTCCACTCCTCCCCCAGGCTTAAGACTCAGCACCTGTGAGCCACTCCCCCTCATCTAAACTTTTTCTCTCTCCCCCCTCTCCCTTTGGCARGATGCCTGACACAATCACAGCTCTTTGCGTGAGAGGGAGTGTCTCCATGCCTCACTGATTTGTGTGTACAGATGCATGTTGTTGTTTTTTTTCCTGAAGACAAAGAGTCAAACTTTCAGCAGAGCTAACGCTAAGCCTGGGAGTAATTCAGCTCCATGAGTGTTAACCTCTAATCCTCAACAACTCCACTCCTCCACAGTCCACCTTGCTTCTCAGCCCTCCTTGCTACTGGCCTGATTCACCGTCCTGGGAGTCTCCTGCCCAACWCATTCTGAAGCAATTTTACAAGTAAAGGGAGATTTTTAATAGGCTTGCACCTGCTGTCTTGTAAATGGCGCCATAAAACAGCCATGGGTGTAAAACTTTATTTCCACATCCTCATGACCAAAGCCAACCAGGCCTTCCTCACCGCTGTGCATCTCATCTTGCCCTAATTCCTTGTCACTTCTCTCACTAATTGAAAACCAATGTGCAAACTCACAAAAACACTCTGCCATCTCTTCCAGGCACCGAAGGCTGCATGGCACCGCCCCAGACACATGGTTTTAATAACCCTCTTTTTCCCCCTTTGTATTCACTTGTTTTGTCCTAATTTTCTATTCCACACATGCACTTTCACACTAAGTAACCCCATATCACAATATTTCTCAACAGAAACATAGCTTCATGACTGTCTTGTCACGGAAATGTGATGGAATCCCACTCGGCACGGCGTTCACACTTTGCAGCATGTGGCACTGATTGTAGTGTTTTGATCACTACAACCAGCCAAGCTGTTCCTCGAGGCTCTGAAGTGATGCATCACTCAGACTTCAGGCTCATCTACTGTTTCCACTGCCCGTCTTCCTTTTGGCATCACACACTGGATATGGTTTTCATTAATAAAAAACACTACCAAGGAACCTTAATGTTGGTTGTGTGCTGTGAAGGCTACATGTACCTGATCAGGATGCACACATGAAGAGAAACTTATTCCTTTYAGAAACATAATAAAATGTATTTGTTTTTCAAAACTTTACACTTTCTGTGATTTTCTTTGCACACGATAAGATCTTTGAAAATCTGAGTTGTAGGTAAGTACACAGTGCAAAAACAACTATTCTCATGATGAGTCCTGGTCATAATTATGACCCCCACACGCGAAGCGTAAGCGGGGGTCATATTGTTTTCG
>NW_013952404.1:4911788-4916662 GCF_001266775.1 Austrofundulus limnaeus | reverse complement strand
ATCAAATGGCTTGGTGGGCCAAATTTGGCCCGCGGGCCCCACTTTGGGCTCCTCTGCTCTAGAACAACAATTTATATAGATACACATTTTACGTTTCGTATTTCTTTAACAATCCAACGTTCTTGAATCTATATAATTCATCTATCTTGAATTGGGTTGACTCCTTAAATATTCAGTTGTAGATGTACATTCAATGACTGCTTTCAAAGAGTTTTACTCAAATTCATCCAGTGGTTTATGAGATATTTGGTGCCCAGGCTGCATCAGGCAGTGTAATGGGCTGATGAGATGAAACTGATGAGATAAGGCCGGGCTGGTGTGTTTGTATGATCAGAGCCTCGGGTGCTGTGTTATCTTCAAACAAACAACCATGACCGTAAGTAGCAGCTAATTCCCCATCAGTTGACCGTGGAGCAATTTAAGMAAAAACAAGAGCGAATGAAGACCKGCAATTACAGTAAGAGATCTCCTGCATCAAACAGATCAGGATGAGATGGCATCTCTTGAGTCATGTGGGTTGCTTTAAACTAAATCTCTAATTAGGAGCCAGAGGAGTAAATGTAGAAGAAAACAACTAAAAGCTTTATTTTTCTTCTCTCTTCTTTTTTTTGACAAAACACAGATCCATCATCATCTGGGTGCAATAAGAACACATGGTAACAGATTTTGTCTGCTGTGAACAACAGTTACAAAGTGTGTTTGGTTCTGCAGCTGAAGAAAGTTTACGCACAAAGACTCAGCAGGCGCTGCCAAATGCTGTYAGCTGGCTTGTTTCCAGTGAGAAAATCTTTGCACCAGAGACACTCAAACACAGGCAGCGAATAACAAGCACTTCCCACCTTTATTTTATCACCTGGAAGTAGGGCAATGACCATTTAAATCTCCCAGCTGGGAAAAGGGATTAAAGTTTATAAAACAACCACCTCTGGCCAAAAGTGTCCTAATGAGGCTGTGATTACTGGCTGGTACAAAGGGCACTCGACTTTCTGTTTGTCTATATGTTTTGGTCTGCAWGTGTGAATACGAAGGATTATACGTGCAGGTGTTTTTGTCAGCACATATAAATCWGTTTGCAATGACTGTGAGATCATACAGATCTAATGGCGTTCTGTATTTTGTTGTGGAGACGTGAAGCCTTAACTGAAAGGTCAAACAATAAAAGCAGAATCAGCTAAAGATGAAGCACATAAGAATAAGCGCTGGGGAAACAAAAACATGACCTCATTTTAAAATTGTGCAAAAAYAAAGATTCTGAATTTAATTTTAGAGTTGCTGTGATATATCCATGATCTCTTTCTATCAAAAACTAAAACATTTTGAATATTGCTTCACTGCAAACAAACGAAACGTTTAATAAAACTAGTGTCATTAAAACCTAATGATGAACAACCACAAGTCTAAAAAAGTTTAAATGAAGCGTAAACACAGAATGCGTTGACTTGTGAATCTCATAAACCCATATTTTATTCACAACAGGACATGATAAACGTAAAAAACAAAATTATTTTAAATTTGATGTTTGCAACACATTTCATAAAGGTTGAGACAGGGGCAACAAAAGGTTGTAAATGTAAAATTATACAAATTGGAAACAGCTGGAGGAGCATTTTGCCACAAATTAGGTTAATTAGAAACAGGTCAGTGGGAGGAGTGAGTATCAAAAAAGCATTTTAGAGAGGCTGAAATGAAGTAAAGATGAGCTGAGAGTCATCAACCCGCAAGAAAAGACTGTCTAAAACTAATGGAACAATGTTAGAAGGTCAGAAGACTAGAAATTTTTAAATATTACAGTAGATCAACAGTTTATACAAAACAAGATGGAAAGTCAGTGTTTTTTTTTCTCTGGGTTCGCTGCATTAAAATCATGTCTGACTCTGTGGACATCAATGAGCTCAGGAACACTTCCAAACTTGCAGTTCTTGTTTGATAAAGTATGAAATCGGGGAGCAAAACACAAAATGACATAAAGAGAWGCAAGAATTCAAAAAGGTCTGAGAACTTATGATGAGAAACACAAGAACTGGGGCTCGTTTCACAAAAAAAAAATCTGATTTATTCATCCAAGGCATCAGCYGTAAGTTGAGCTTCAACAAGCCTTCAGCTTGTAAACAGCTGCTCAAACGTCACACCACGCTTAAATGCCTCGGCTCATTCAAGCCAGCTGTAAATCATTTAGGATGAATGCGCGTTCACAGTCTGCTTACYAAACCCACTGCATCACAGATTTCCTGATTGCACATGCGCAGTTAAGACACTTCTTCCCAGTGGTGCAATGTTTAATCATGAATCATATGAAGAGATAAAACTCATGGTCACTAAAAAGCAATGCACAGCTGCTGTCATTGAGCAGAGAGAAGGAAGTAAACACAGCCTTGAATCCAAAAAGCATAACTGTATTACACCACTGAATCTTTATCCAGACTGAACTTTGTCTTAGAGCTGCCTTTCCTCCCCACGCAGCTTGGTTGAACTGTATATGTGTTCAGAAATAAATTTGAAGCTGAGTTTGTTTGTTTTTTTACAGACATTACATGTAACTTGATATTAGTTTATTTATTCTGCGATATTTTCATTCAAAGTAAAAAGAATGCAGCAGAAATTGTTCATAAGAACACTGAATATTTATATGAAACACTGATTTGTAATCAAACATCGCAAGAATTGGCCATCTAGAATAAAATAATATAAAGAAACATTATATTTTAGTCTGAATTTTTTCAAATAAATAAGGTGACAGTGGAATCAGACAATTGCACTTGGTAAAACATTTTGAAATAAAGAAAAAAATCCCAGGCTAACAGGATTAATAATCTTGCTTAGTGTATCAAAACTAGATCAAAAATACTTTTTGGTTGGATGTAAATTGTAAAATTTGTTTAGATAGTCAATCTGCAACGAAGTAACTGTCTACTCAGAAACAACAGATTAAATAAGCTTCATTTTAAACCTGCTTGGGACCAGGTTAGTTTCAGAGAACTAGCTACCCTGGAAACATGTGCTCCCCTTCATTTGTGCAGCCAAATCAAGGATGAATTAATCCAGGATTAGACAAAACTCCCGGCTCAATCCCTCATCCTAATTTCTTACAACGAGCCCCAGGAACAGAACTCAAATAACTCCAACTACAGCTTGCAAAACAGGAACAGAGAAGGCAAGCTTACTTTAAAAAATAACAGAAACCACAAACCTTGTGGATTAGCCTCATAGATGTGGGACTTCCTGGGTAGGTTTTAAAACTCTAAGACATTGCACTGATTTAAAACATGGGACAACATTTATTTGTACATGTAAATAAAATAAATAAAATAAATAACTGCAGTCGAAAACTATTTTGTATTTGTGAACCTTTCAACTTTAACAAGAAAAGACGTTATTTTGTGATGGAGAAATTACACATACAGCTGTCTGTTGTGGTCTGTGTTGGTTTGTTTAGTTTGATTCACAAATTGACTTAGTTCTCTTTGTGAATGTGTGTAATTTTATTTCAGTTTAGATTTTCATTCCTTTGTGTTTTTGAGCTTTGCTTTTCCTCCTTAGTCTCACCTGTCAGTAATCTGTAATCAGTCTCCAGCTGATGCCATTTTTCACTCCTCCCTCTGTGTATTTAACCAGTTTCTTATCTTCCCATCATTGTGTGGCCTCAGCCTTGGCTGTTTTGAGTGTCCGTGTGTTTCTGTTGTAGATTTTCCTGCCATGTTGGCGATCGTTTTGTTTAAATTTATTTTAAAAAAAAGTAAGACCTCTGGATGGGTTCTTCTTTAATGAAACGTTTTGTCTCTCCTCCAAGAGACTTCTTTAGTCTGAGAGTTTCAGGTGAACTCAGCCGTCCACCATTAAACAGAGGTGGAGGTCTTTGTGTCCAGTTGTCCTCCTCCTACAATGCTGTTATTGCAAGTATGATTCCGCCCCCTGTGAGCAAAAAGTGTGAATCAGGGCCCCAACGATAGTCAGGTGATGGAGCACATGACCCTCTATGAACAACAGAGCCAATCAAGGCACTAACGACCTATTGTTAGGCGATGGTCCTCTTTTGCATGTGACCAACCTGTTTTTCCACCATGTGGAGGCAGTGCTTATAAGGCTGAGTTCACCTGAAACTCCTCAGACTGAAGAAGTCTCTTGGAGGAGAGATGAATGTTTCATTTAAGAAGAACCTGTCCAGAGAACCTACTTAGTTTTCTTTTGTTTTTTTTCTACCTGGATTACTGAGATGCATCGGGACGTTTAAATGAATTCTTTATTTATTGAGCTCCTCATTCCTGTTTACATCCTGGGCCCAACCCGGTCCCACCCCACCACAACCTTACAGGTGTCAATCATTAGATGTAAGGTGTCGCCCAACTTTAATCAGCATTTGTTTATGTCAGAAGGTTAAATTTTTAGGAACCCATTTGGAAGAATTTGGCTATATTGTGGTTGGGGGAACAAAAAMAATTATGGCTAATCTTAACATCGACGACAAGCAAACCTATCTTTTTGACTTTTAGTAGAGTTTCACATCAAAAGAGCACCCCCCCCCCCAAAAAAAAAAATTAAAATAAAAGTGCCAAAGAATCCCCCATAAAAAGTCTATTTAAAAAATCTGATTATAGGGCTGCTCTTTGGTGGCCATATTTATATTCTTTAGACACACACTATTATTTTTTGCATTTTATTAGCTTTGTTTTTTTAAGAATTTCCAATTGTTGAAGCAATAAAACTTCACAAAATGTGTAACATTTCTCACATGATGACAAAACAAACTTTTACTAACAGGCTGTCTAACGTGTGTGTGTGTGTGTGTGTGTGTGTGTGTGTGTGTGTGTTGGGGGGGGGGAAGCAGAGGTTTGAGTGCTGGTGCCAACTGTAAACAGTAGTCCCTCATTTGCACTATT
>NW_013952404.1:4903995-4909330 GCF_001266775.1 Austrofundulus limnaeus | reverse complement strand
GGGGGAAGCAGAGGTTTGAGTGCTGGTGCCAACTGTAAACAGTAGTCCCTCATTTGCACTATTTTCATGTGACCAAGCTGCACCGCAAGGGCTGCGCGCACACACACACATGCACTTTCAAACAGTTGCATACAAAAAAAAGTTACACGTGCATACGCACACACAGCACATGACCAGATGAAGAGGAACCATTGTTCAGCATCACAGGACCTCTTAACACACACCATCCTCCTTCTGCGCTGCCATTTGTAAAACCACCAGAATCGTCCTTGTTTTAATATTCTGTGGCTTACATGCTTGCACATGCTTCCACTGGCTATGAACACACAAAACCCCTCTGTGTTCATGTCTGCGAGCAGCGTTTCTGTGCACGTGTGTCTCTCTGCAGTAAAAGAAATCAGTGTTGTGGGACACAAATGAAGGCTGAGATCTGAAGCACACAGGCGATGCACTTTGGCCGCTCCTTGCACAGTGTGATAAGGTCTCGTAGAGCTGTCAAACCGCGCCGTGACAGTGGCAGGCCATTAGGCTGCTGATCCAAACCGGGTGGGGTCAAATGACTGACCCTCGAGACTGGGGTCTAAATAGGACCTGGGTTTCAGGGGTCAGAAGGTCTAAAGGCCAGAGACATTGGAGCAGCGTTAAAACTCTCGAGTCTTCTCTGAGCAGACAAACACGCTCCAATATGATTTATGACCTAACAGTTTTAACTCATAAAGTGGCTTTTGTCATTTTTTTTTATTGTACATCAATAACTTTAACCATTTCTACTTTCTGCATGGAAAGGGAAAACCATACAACAAAGAACATCTCAAAGCAAATTAAATGTAAAAACTGAAACATGTTTCCAACTTTCTTTGTTCTGTTGGGGGGAATTTCAAATATTTGCGCTTTTTRAAATTTATTTTCTTAAAGGGATCCACGATTAGTTGTAACATTAAACTTTATTTGATAAACATTTATTTTAACTATAAAATAAAGTCTATAAAAATACTGTAGGCTGTTTAGCTTTGTAAATTTTTTGAAATATATTTTAACATGGACGGAGCCATTTTATTTACACACAAAGCATTCTGGGTAAATGATGACATCAACTAGGTCATCRGTGTGAGGCTGCTAGTGAGCTATATCCACCCTGAAGGTTAATCTTGGACAATATCTGATGATCGACTCTTTTAAATGAAATCAGAGAGCGTTGACAGAGAGGAGAAGGTAGAAATGACTCAGCCTGGAACTGAAAATATGAATGGAGGACAACAGAGCTGCTTCATGGAAGAAGAACCTCAGCTTAGCCTGTTAGCCTTTGCGCTAGCACCCATGCTAAATTGCCTTATATGTATTAGCTCGGCGCTAGCGCAACAAACAAGCTAAACTGAGGTCCTCATCCATATTTTCAGTTACAGGCTGAGTCATTTCTACCTTCTCCTCTCTGTCAACGCTCTCTGGTTTCATTTAAAAGAGTCGATCATCAGATATTGTCCAAGATTAACCTTTAGGGTGGATATAGCTCACTAGCAGCCTCGCACTGATGACCTAGTTGATGTCATCATTTACCCAGAATGCTTTGTGTGTAAATAAAATGGCCCCGTCCGTGTAATATATTTTAAAACTTTTAGTTTAAAAATTATAAAAACTATACAGCCTACAGTATTTTTACAGTCTTTATTTTACACAAAGTATATGTTTATCACAAAGTCTAATGTTACATCTAATCGGGGATCCCTTTAACTGCATTACTGGTTGACCATACTATGGAATTAACATTACAGAATTATCTAATTCTTGCACAAATTTTTATTTATTTGTAAGAATTTAAAGCCAACGCTAAGCCAGAGAATTAAATACGGTCTATGCTGTGTCTCCTTTAAAATATTTTTTGGAGGTACAATGTTTGCAAAAGATGTTTAGGAATTAAAAATAAAGAATGATCTAATAAAACAAGAAGTTTACTTGCCTGACATAAAAGCACATTTTGAATCCAGTTGTGCAATATTTGCAAAGGTCCTATATGACAAGTCTAAATCCTACACAAAACTTTGACATGCACACCAAACAATATGTTAACCCATTATCAATGCCTGAAAAATATAACAATCTGATTCCGTAGATATGCAACAAAACAAACATACATTTCAGATCCTAAAGAACAAAAAGCTGCAAACATCACCTCCATTTTCTTGCACAAATTACAAACTGCACCAGTGAAATGCCGGCAGCTGTTGTCTTTCTGTCACAGAGGGAACACAAACACACACAGCTGTTCGACTCGTTCGTAAAACCACAGATACTCGAAAGAAATGCACCTGTGACAGAGTGAGATTATCACTCCTCCACGTTTTGAGTGTCTGAGYCTGTCCTGAAGACCACATCCTTCACCGGGTGCATACAACAAAAAAACAACCGGTGGCAAAATATTTGCCCCATTCCTACATTTTAGGCMCATGTGAGGTTACATGTTATACGGCTTTCAAGGTTTGGGGATGCTTTCCCTGTTCTTGTTCTTACATTTATTTTATGTCGAGGTGCACACGTAGTGTTGTCACCTTCCCTGTGAAAACAAGTGCCACAGTGTCACTTCCCCTCTRGCACCATGAAGTCCTGCTGACATTCTGCATCAGAGTGATAAGCAATCCCTTGATACCTCAGAACAAAAGAGCCACAGGAAGAGGTCAAGCTCTTGTCCCATTAAGCCAAGAAAATGTAGTKCTCCATATGTTTTACTTCATATACGGCTTGGTACAAAAAAAGAGATGTGACGTTCATGAATGATCCAAGTATTTTGAACGGCTTCTTACAACAAACGTTGCGGGCAGTAAAGAGCAGTTTGTAGGATTTTTTWAAATTCTTTGTAATAACTTTTGTCTTCTTCAAGCACAGAGACGATTGCTCTCGCTTCGCTTTTTCACAGAAAACAGGCAGAGCGGTGGAGTGCAGCAGCTCAGAGGGAAAGGGGGAGGGTTTTACACCTGACACATGGTTCCACCCATGCGATGTGATGATGTCATCACATATACCGTACGTGGTGACATATGATGCTACGTGATGACGTAACTTGTTTGTAATCGAATGGCTCTGTGAACCAAAAGACTCCTCAAGATCTGGATCCCTTCAAACAGCTATCCCACCTCTAGGACACACTTGTGTGGCAACAGAGACTGAGGATCACACTCTAACCAGCTGCACCTGATGTGCGATCAGACTGCATGACTTGTCAAACCGACTAAAGTTAAAGTTGTTTTGATATTTTACTTCACGTYGTCATCTGACACTACTTCCTGTGTCAAACCCTCTCTGGTTGCTCACAATGTGTTTGAGTTTGGTCTGTAGTCAGTTTTCCACACCACCTGCCTGCATCCAGATTCATCTCCAGGTGTTTTGATGTCTGACTGACTGCAACTAAGGACTAAGGTCCTCTCGCACCTTTTGCAGATTTGGGGTCAACTAGTCATGCCGACTGTTCCCAACTGGTGCAGACTTTACTTAATGCTGGGTTCAAGACGATTATGCTAATTTTTGGTCCCTCCAACAATCTTAAAGACACCCCAACAACTGTAATAACCCTTAAAATAATCTTATGAGACACAATGCATCTATGTTTTAGACTTGACCTATTTGGTTTAGGATCATATACCTGCATCAGACTGTTGTCAATACAATAGGTTTTTTTTGTTACAATGCACACAAGCAGCTCTCACACCTCCCTTTTTTCTTCCTTTTTTTAGGTCTCACACCTCTGATAAAACAAGTATCYATGAGTGCTATTAGCTTTAGATATTCAGCTTCAGGCTCACAAAGTATCAAAAGAAACTCTTAGGGCTCCTTTGTGGAGTCAGAGGGGATGGTCTCATGCTTGGCAGCATCAGAGTCATGCTGTTACTCACTTCACTTTTATGCAGTCTGATGRGAGAAAAAGGAAAAAGAAAAACATCAGATCTCAGAATAAACCTTTTGTCATGCACGGTGGTTTCATTGTGGCGATATCATCAAAAGTCTCCCCTGTTTGTCCAAACAATCAGATCATCTACTTTGGTCACATTTATTTATTTTACCCGGTCAAATCAGAAGAATGATGCCAAACCAAGAAARGTTGGTTTGTTTAAACAGCAAATGTTGGTTTTATCACCTGGTCCTTCTTTGCAACTTTAGAAAAGTAGCAAACACGGAGAAGTGGGCAGAGCAACGTGAGTCAGAGTGGCATTGGGGAGGTGCTATGCTCAACAAGCAAAACTCCACTTTAACCAAAGAACAGCTTGTTGAAGATTAATCTATCTCTGTGCAAAGGCAAACACCCCCAGCTGGRTCTGCAGTCGACATTTCCCCCCGCCTCTCTCCGAAGTGTTACTGTATCATAAATCATCAGGCTGAACTGAGAGCTGACTAATAAAGCTCAGAGCAAGTGAAGGGCAACACAAAACAGCTGTTTGTGYCTGCCTGAACCAATCAACCAGAGCTGATGAATCCTGAAAAGCCTGTTTCTCTTCTTTGATTTGAGATTTACATTGAAACAAAAATGCTGCCAAATGTGTGTTGGAGCCAATCAAAACAAGACAGAGTTTGGATATTGAGTTCGCACATTGGCAGATCAGCTACATAATGGTCCAAACAGGTTTCGGGAGAAAAMATATGGGTCCTTTCAAAATAGCTGGAAGAGAAACAGGGCACAGTAACTTGTTGGCTACATCAAGGTCGTCAGGATCAGTTTATACTGAGAGAAGGAGAACTGGAGACTGAAATAAAGTTCAAAAAGTTGCATTCATCAATAAACCTGCAGTATTAGGTGGGTTTTAAAGCATATTTCAGAGAATACATGCAGCATTGAATATGTCAGGGATGGTGAGATCAAAGGGCAAATCTTTAAACACACTATATTGCCAAAAGTATTCATTCACCTGCCTTGGCACATATGAGCTTCAGTGACATCCCATTCCTAATCCATAGGGTTCAATATGACGTTGGTCCATCCTTTTCAGCTAGAACAGCTTCAACTCTTCTGGGAAGACTGTCCACAAGGTTTAGGAGTGTTTATGGGGCTTTTTGACCATTATTCCAGAAGCACATCTGTGAGGTCACATACTGATGTTGGACAGAAGGCCTGGCTCTCAGTCTCCTCTGTAATTCATCCCAAAGGTGTTCTATCAGGTTGAGGTCAGGACTCTGTGCAGGTCAGTCAAGTTCATCCACACCAGTCTCTGCCATCCGTGTCTTCATGGACCTTGCTTTGTGCACTGGTGCACAGTCATTTGGATGGGTGAGCATTAACTTTTGGCAAAATAGTGTATATCAGAGTAATTAAAACACAGCAAGGGTCACAAACAAAACACAACACAACCCCTAC
>NW_013952404.1:4894590-4901394 GCF_001266775.1 Austrofundulus limnaeus | reverse complement strand
CTCAACATTATTTCTCACTCAGTGAAGCTCTTTTCAGATTAAAAATACCTTTGAGGAAATGCATTTTCAGATGCCAAGTAAACTGCATAATAGTGCAACCCCCCTCCCCCACTGAAATGGGTGGGACAGATGCAGAAGGAGGTTCTTAAAGAGACAGAGGCCAATTTCAAGGCGTTTAGAAGATGAAGTGATGAGAAGATGTTTATTTTCTATTTAAGCATAAAAACAGCATTTTAATAACAGCTAAAGGTGACATAAATACTTTGTAATGGTATAGTATTTAAATGTATGATGGAGAAACACATAATATTGGCCCTTTAAAAGTGCTTACTTTTTTCTTTCCACTTTATTTATGACTATTTCAATTTAGCTCAGACAGTTTTCTTCTCCAACCTATGATCACAAATAATAAAATCATGTGCTTCGTTTTACAAGAAGCCATCAAAACAAAAGCTTTTTTGTGAATATGTTTTACTTAGCTTTTTGTCTATTTAAAGGCCTCAACTTAAAATAAACTCCGTACACAGAAAAGTGTTTGTGTATATAAAAACCACTAGGATCTTATGAACGTGTGTGTTCATATTTGGGCTATTTTTGGTTCAACTGAGCATTTTTCATCAGGGGTGTGCAGTTTTGAACTCCGAGCTAAAGCTGGGTTTAGTTTGTCAACTGTTGGAATAGGTTTAGAAAAGGAATCACCAGAAATTTTAAAGTGAGTTAAAAAAGGAGTAAACGTGGATGGCTACAAATTTCCCCGAAACAAACTCTTGTTGTTTTCTTCTTCTGCTTGTGGTGGTTCTCGTGGTCTTCAGTGTCTATTTCAACTTTGGCACTACCTCTTGATTTATTACATTGTACATGTTGTTGGGGGGCACTCTTTGCACTACATTCATCACACTCTGGGTTGACTGTAATTGAGGAGGGTGGCTCAACAGGTACAGAAGACTAAAACATTTCTGTCACACAGGCAGTTCAATGGATGACCATAAATGTCCTCTAAGGACCTCTTCTAATAGGCTGCTGGGACTGGTCCACTGCTTGATGTAACAAACAAACCATTTGGGAATGAATTATAGAAATGTTTTTCTTGGTGATCTGGACAATATTAGAAGCGAAATCTTGACTACAATCTGGATGTTTGGGACAACTAAAGAGCGCTGTCTTTTGTGAGAGACTCCATTTGGCGCACAGATTCTTAGATTTTTAATGAGATCCACAAGGGCAGGAACAAAAATAACAAAAAGCACGTCAGAAATGATGACTTGATTGGAAGATACAGTCAAGTCACTAAATAGACCTTGAACAACTTACRCTGAAAGGAAATTACACAAAAGAACCTCCTTCATTGTCTGGTGACACGCTGCACATACTTCCTATTTTTCTTGCACGTTTATATTTTTAAATCACAAGTTGTTTGTTTTACAAAGTGGCGTCATATTACTTTGGACTTGTGAAAATGTTGGAAACTTTGTCATAGTCTGGATGAATCACAGACAAAAGAGAAGAGGAGAGATGAAAGGCTAAATTGCATTTGAGATCCCTCTTTAGAACATCAAACAGAGTTTCTCCCAGCAGTCAGCGGGGCTCCTGGGGGACGGAGTTGTAATTTCCTGGCAGAGAGGGGCTGGACATGTGGGCACTACTTGGTTGACATCAAAGACGCCAGACCTTAAAAAACACTGACACACACACACACACACACACACACACACACACACACACACACACACACTGTCTCCGTCTGTGACATCCCTCGGCTTTTATCTGTTCTATTTTGTGCCCATTTTTACACACTCATTCTCCTCGTCCTTTCTTGCTGACATGCAGAGATAAATTACAGGATTTAATTTGAAGAGCCTGCAGTAAATTTCTAAAAGCAAGGCGAGTTGTGAAATCAAGAGAGATTGAATGTGAAATAAACAGTGAACGGTGGAGGTATTAGTTTTGATTTCAATCTTGCGGTCAAAGCTTGTTTAACTACTTCTCATTTTKAATCATCTTTTGTTATTTGCTTTTTTTTTTTGTGTTCACTTTTTCCACGTAGACTGTTTTCAACCATTGAGATGTTATTCTTGTGGGTGGGGATTAAAGTTAAAAACAGAAATAACCTTAGTGGATCATCTATCAAGATGTGTTGCTTTTGACTTCCCAGGTCTTTTTTTCATTTAATGGTTGCCACGAAGTCACAACTCTTAAAAGGATTCCTAATCTTTTCCGTCAACTAACTGATCTCAGTATATTTTGTTACACACATTATGAACGGCTTCCTTTGTTGCTCAAAACAGAGYGCTGTTTATGCCACTTTAATTTCTTTTCATGATCTTTAACGTATTACTAATGCTGGTGACTGATGGTTTATTTAGCTTAATTTCTAGTTTGTGTACAGCTCCTAAAATAATACATTATATTTATCATCTCAAGCAAATAGTTATATATATCTTGGTAAAGCTTATTAAAATGAACACAAATCAAATTCTGTAAAATAACTCAAAAATAGTTTCAAACATGTTTATGTTTGCTTGGCTAATTTAAAAGTATTTTCAGAGAGAGGTAAAGGTGCTCAAGTGTGGTTTTGGGTTTTCATTGCTTTTAAGCTGCTGTTTGGTCCCGAGCAGCAGTGCRGACACTTCAGCAGTGCAGGAACAGCTTGATTTGTCTAATTTTACTTACATCTTGTCCACATGTAAACTAAGTTTTTCCAAAACAATCTATTCATTTGTCCTTCCATATTTTTTATCCCACTTCTTCCTTTTTAGGGTCACGGGGGTCACTCGTGTCCATATCACTGTACGAGGGGCGGAGCACACCCWGGACAGGTCGCAAGTCCGTTGTTTTTTATTTTATTTTTAKGTTGCTGTAAATAAAGCACCATTTCCAGAAATGTCTTCATCCGAAAACACTGAAAACAATCCAAAACTATTCACAGGCCTGTATGYGGTGCTGTAACACTTCCACACAAAAAATRTGCCAAAAACAGGAAACAAAGCRKGGAGCATYGTTTGGAACCAGTTTTCAGACTGKATGCATCTGGATGTCGTTGATTTAAAAGCATCTCTGCTCTCAGGTAACGTATCATAAATGTTCTAAAGTTTTCCGGTTTTCACCACTTTTTTATGGTTGTGTCGTTAATTGTTGTTACATTCATCACATCATATAAAACAAAAGTCTTGGGTCAAGCTAATTAATCTTTATTGTCTCTAATTACTGACRTTTTGTTGGACAACAGTGTCCAGAAGTGGGCCTCAGGACCACCATTTATAACCTCCCAACATCAACACATTTTGTGTTTTAGTGTACTTTGTAAATTAAACCAAATAGACTAATAATAACARTATAATGTGGCCTGGCAGGTGACAGATTTATAGTGTTTTGTGGAACGATAATACATAATTACAGTAGTCAGTAAAAAAAGCCACATGTAAGGATTTAGAAAAGTGATGGCAGGCTTAAATAATGTTTTGTGGCTTCAGGCTCACAAAAAAATCACATTTTGAGAGTAAGAGCAAAAGTAAAGTGTCATCACAARCCAACCAAACTGGTCAAATATAGACCCTTTCTATAGATCAGGAGGAAATATTTTCATCCTTTGGTGACCTTTAAGCTCCAACCAAACCGCCAGTCCTCAAGATAAGGATCTGTTGCAAGATGAAACCAATTTGTGTAAACAAGCAACTTGAACTTTGATGTTGTCATGTAAAAAAATACTCTTTKAATGTAAAATGGTTAGAATGAAAATATATTACAACATATACCTCTGTGATGTAGTAATCACATCAAATATGACAACTGAAAAACAAAAAATACACATTTCCTTAAAGGTGCTATATCATGTAAAATCAACTTTTTTGAGTTTTGTATCATGTTATAATGTTATTCTCTCATCAAAAACATGCCCAGAGTCTTACTTTGACTCATTCATGCATGTTTGAGAAAYCCTGTAGTGTCCTGAGGCAGCCAGGCAGGGGAGCAAAAACGACCAGTTGGGACTAGAACCGCCTTTTGGGACCAGCTCCTCCTCTGGGCTGTGTCTCCAAGCTGAGCTTCCTCATCACAGAGCACACACGCACCCACYACCCGCACCCCGCCCCTGACTCCTGCAGRCTCTCCACAGCAACAAARCAAACAACAGTCTGTTTCCAACAACACAAACAGTAACACTTGCATTGACCTTTCCACTCCTTCCTCAGTTGAAAAACAACTTGTCACCAACCTAGGTGTAAAAATAGATCCATACGTGAAATTAAACGTCATGTAAACTCAGTTGTTAAATCCTGCTCTTTTTTTTAGCTGAGGAGATTCAGTTTTGTCAGTTTAAAAGACACTTTTTAAATGTTAAATTTCTTATTTGTTAAAATATAAAAATCCAAAATAAAAGCTGCCATATTTAARGTGCTAAACGAATATTTCTGTCTGCACTGACAATATTCTAAATATTGGGTGCACAAATTGCTGGAAGCCATGGAATCTTCTTTTAGAAACATGTAACATACATTTTACTGCTTGCAGCCATATTATGGGATAATTATAACAGAGTTTCATCTGCAGGAAAGGAGATCCAAGGTTGCTGAAACTGCTAATCTAGAACAGTCTGTTCCAGATTAGCAGTTCCAGATAAGTGGACAAAAAAGGGGCCCTGACTATCTTAATGTGTTTTCTGTGTGTGTTGCTGCCTTCACTTGTGTTTATGGGTAAAGCAATCAGCCAGCCAAGCATTTGTGCAGACACATGCCCTCAGGCGCTATAAACCGAGCAAGGCTGTAATTTAGGAGAGCCTGGCTGGGAGGGGAGGAGGAGGCCTTTTGGCCTGACTTGCCTCAGGTAACAGTTAAGTCCACACATCTGAGTCAAACAGGTCTGACTGGAGAGGATGACCAATTTGCTCGGAGTGGAGCCGCCCTGGGAAAGCTTGAGCTGTGGGAGCAGCTGGGCTTGTCAGCAGATTAATGCATCAACCTGAGTGACGGGTCAGGACCCACCTCTTGTCAGCTCGCTCCGCTGCTCGCTGTGATCCGTGTTCGGAGAAAGTTTGGTATCTTACTCTCCTCCTTGAACTTTCTTTATCAATCCTTTGGGACATCTGTTCTACCTCGGCCCACGGTCCGCACATTTGGGACTGCACTGGTGTTAGAGCTCGCTCTTCACAGCTGCGAGGAGAAATTTTCCATTGGCACACTTAACAGGTCTCCACACTGCTGATCACCCATCAGAGTCATGCATGTCAGCAGCCCTGCTAATGCTGTCCAGATGAGGCAAAGATGGAAGGAAGTTAATAAAAATAAGGTGGGGGTGGAGGGATACACGGTCAGAAGAGAAAAGAGAACAGAAACATGAGCAGCACAAGGATATTGCACAATGGCAGGTGTGTGTGTGTGTGTGTGGGGGGGGGGGGGAATGAACCTACTACTCTTCTTTCTCCTCATCCTTTCTTCCCCCAGGCTGTAGTGAGGCAGGTGACCTGCAGAATCCCAGCTCGGAGTGTTGCTTGTTTAGAGGCTCCAGTCATAGTGGTCAGACCTGGTCACTGTGGCCAACAGATGCCTTTGATGTGTCTACAAAGTACAGATTGTGTGTGTGTATGTGTGGGTGTGTAAAGGAGAGAAATCAGGGGTCAAGTAATCACTTTGAAGAGGTGATTGTGTTCAAGCCAAGGATAACTTGAAAGCAAAAGAGTCAGCAAATGAGCACAAACTTTGGATGAGTTAGTTTGACATCAGAGTTTTTCTTTCCTTTTTTACCCATAGAACCAATATATTTTACAATGTAAACCTATAGGGGACAAATCATGCAAAATCCACTTTTTTAGCCCTTAAATGCATTTTGTTGAGTACTTGGAGTCTCCAGGAGTGTTTTCAACCCATTTAGTTTTGTGGATTTTCTATGCCATTTTTTTAAACTAATGTGTCAATTATTTGCAACAGAACTGCCAGATAAGGTCTGGACTTGTCTTCATTCTCCTCTGGCTCTGGGTCAGACTCTGGCTCCAACATGTGAGGCTGGATGGACAAGTTGTTGACATCTTTTATTTAGTTTGTGAATAAAAAGTTTCCGCATTGCTATATAGTCATAAACCCCTCCATCAAACTAGAATAGACCACTCTGGAAGCTGGAGGGGCGYRGGGTGTGAARYGCCTCATTTGGATTTAAAGAGACAGCCTCAAAATGAGTTGATCCAAGACACACTTCAGAAAAGGGGTGAAAGAGGGGCTTGTGGAGTTACAATAAGGAGGAATTCAAACTAAAGCATTGCAGTTCCACTTTATAAAGACCCCAACTGAATGATTTAAATACGAAATATGTCTCATTTAAGTATCATTACCAACATATGCAAACAATAATAGCTTCTTCAATGACAGGGGTGTCTAAACATTTTGTCACATGGGCCAAAATTATAAAGTCAGAAGGACTTGAGGGCCAAAAATTTTTTTCCTTTATCTACTTAACAATAAACTAAGCATTGAATACTTAAATTAAACAAAAAAAGTAGTCAGATTTATTGCCAGAAATGGATGTGTAAATTAATCTAGATCCAGAACTTTTAAAGTGTTTTCCAGGTTTTCCTTACTGAAAGAAATTTAGCAATTTTCTAGGTTTCAACTGGGGAAAAATGACCCATTTTAGTCAATTCCAATCAATAAAATCAGGATTTAGATCACTCTCATTGAAAATGCTTGCTGCATTCAGATCAATTTAACAAATTAGTTAAAAGCAGATTGGAGCACCGCAAAATCAGCTTTTCAAGTCAATAGATAAATGTGGGAAAAGCTATGAGTCTGGTTATTTAAAGACAAACAATTGGTATTGTTG
>NW_013952404.1:4890241-4894580 GCF_001266775.1 Austrofundulus limnaeus | reverse complement strand
ACACACACACACACACACACACACACACACACACACACACACACACACACACACACACACACACACACACTGTAGCCTAATGTTTCCAGCGGCTGCAGAGTGGATGGTGTTCTTTGTTCTGCTGCTCTGACAGTGAGTGGAGGTCTCAGAAGGCACATGTTGAAGTTGAAAGCTCAACAAGCTCTGTGAAGTGGCTGGCTTTTATGTTGCATATTGTGCCAGAACTCGAAGAGAGGGCACCACCAAAGTCCACAAGACAAACTTATTTCAAAGCAACATATGTCAGTCACCCTCAGAGTTCTGATTCTAACTTTATTTACCTTTGAAAATAAGGGGTTTCGTTGTACCTTTTATTCCCCCCTTTCCCCTGTAGCTATATTCAAATGATTGCTGGCAGCAGCAGGTTGTGTTTGGTGCAGCTTGTCTGTGTTCCAGTTTTTTGGAAAGTGTGGACCTGTTTCCTTCCCCTGCTCAGGTCGGAGGACATGTCAGGACACAAATGCAGCCKTGCTGCTGCACAGATTTAATCACTCCCACATGTGTGTGTACCGTGTCTCTGCTGAGTCACATTAATGTGGTTACCACCTCTGCTTTTTAATAGCCTCCTGAAAACGACTTTCATTAATTGAAGGTTTATGTGTCAATTGTGTTAAAATGGAGGCAGATTTCATTTTAAATGTGGGTTATTGTGTATTTTCCATCACAATCAAGTAACTGTTACCGTCAGTTGTTCTGAAAATGCTATATATAAAAAATAAGTTTGTCTAAACACCTTGKCCTCTGCCTCTTTAAGAACCTCCTACCATTTCTGACACTCCAACTTCAGCATGTCTTCAACAGTGCTTCATGTCATTTGCAACCTTTCGTAGGAGCGTTATATTTTGTTGTAATAAAAGAAGCACCATTATATTTTGGTTTTGGAAAATAGCAACCCAGGGTACAGTTGAACCTTGCTCAAATAACCCCATGTTGGACCCTGGAAGTATGTTTTCTGAAGAACAAGAGTGAGTACTGAGGACACAAGATGTTTTAAGATGATAATTTTTGTTGCTTGATTTTTGCATAATAACACCCCCCCCCCACACACACACACACAGTAAGGTTAGAACTGCACACTGTTACCAAAGTAACAAACAATGTAAGATGGCCTGTGAGGACAGTTTATCATGGTAAAGTCTCTTCAAAATGCCTGAATATCATGTGCTAGATGTTACATATTAGTGAAAGAATCCTTCTCAGTCCGTTGAATAACCTTCTGATATACCAAGTTCAGCTGTGATCAAAACTTTTCTATAACCAAATCCCACGGTGTCAKTTGTCTAAAATCTGCAAATTCAAGTCCTGAAATTTGATCTCTTTGTGGTTGTGATTGCACTACATGTGACGTTTYGCAGGAAACAATTTATTTTTCATCTTGCACTGGTAACATAAAGCAACTCTGCTACCATTTTCCACCAATTGAAATGTATTCTGGAACAAAAACTCCTGGCAGTTATCATTCARGGCAACTTGTGAAGGAACAGACTATATCTTGGATAGCTTTAGTCCTCACAGATGCAGTTAATACTGTGGTATACATTCCCTTTTTGGTAGTTTGTTGACAGCAGACCAGGGCTAAAAGGTTAAAGATCAAACAGAAACAGCCTTTGTAATTGGCCAGAGACACTCGAGGTAACAAGGGCCTCCATGTACTCTTGGACTGTAGCAGAAAACATCTTACATCAGAAAACAATGCTGAAGTTTAAGAATAATACTTGCAGATGAAAAGACCAAAAACTTTTACAAGTTATATACTGTATTCAAAGTTTTATACCCTGCGTGGTTGTAAAAATGTGAGTAAGAAGAATGGGAAGTATACTATTTACAAGCACCTTGGTACTCTCTATCCTCCGAGGGTACTTTGGATGACAGAGATCTTTCAGTCACTCTTAAATGGCTTGAGGCACTGAAGAGATGCCAGGGAAAAGAAAAGCAGGCTAGACAGAAAGAGCTCATGTATTTCACGAGAGACAATATCCTGAGGGCAAGAAAAACAAGTCTGGAATCTCAAGGTCAAGTGTCACCCTCCTCACTTCATACATTCAGCAATGGAAGAAGTATCAGCCCAACATCAAGAGTCAAAATTAGACAAAGGAAGCACTGAGGTGACCGAATACTCCTCTAATTTCAACCTGCAAAACAATATTTCTTTGTTTGATTTGGCTTCTTTCACAGCATTTACACAGCAGAAATAAGGGAACAAACTGTATTCCTCTCTCAGTTATATTTTTTTACTTAACATTTGGAAATATAACTTATTACATCAGCTGTTTAAGATGCTTTAAATGGTCCATTTTGGCAAAGTTCTGTCTAAGCTTCTGTCTCTTTAGGGACCCAGAAAGATTCAATCTTCTCTGATTGGTCCAAATAAAAAAGAAAGAGAGAAATTATCCAATTCAACATGGTGATGTCCACAAATTAAAAAAGCCTAAATAGCAAGTGTGACATTAGAGTTAAAGAGTGTGTTAATAATTTAGGCACTGGCGCTATAAAAAAAAGCTTTTAATGACAAAGCATGTAGAGAAATAGGAGATATAAACAAATTAACTAAACATTAAGCCTGTGGCATTGGCAGTACATGCAAATGCTAAGGGCCTCACAAATATGAGTGGAAAATAAATATTTTATAACTTTTTTTAATCAGAGTATAGTTAATTTAGTCTGAAGAATCATCACTGGTTACTCAAGTTTATGAATTAAGGTAAATTGTCCTGTGGGTTTCTCCTACATGAGGTGCTAAATGGGGCAGAGAATATGTTATGATATGATGCAGTCTACACTAACTACTGGTGCTCAGTGTGAACATAGAAAACAAAATAAGGATGATGGAAGTTTCAGTCTTGGGTAAAGTTCAGTTTGGTTTTCAGTGTTCTACCTTCATAAAAATACTGATTTGGTGTTGTATTAATCCCAAGAATTTAGTAAAATGCTCTTCAAGTTTGCGTGGACATYGGGGGCAGTTCCTCTGGATTGGCAGACTGGGGTGGTGGTCCTATTTAAAAAAAGGGAATTGCAGAGTGTGTTCCAACTATAGGGGAATCACACTTCTGAGCCTCCCTGGTAAGGTCTATTCAGGGATCCTGGAGAGGAGGGTCCATCGGATAGKCGAATCTCGAAGAGCAGTGTCGTTTTCGTCCTGGTTGTGGAACAGCGGACCAGGTCTACACCCTCAGCAGGGTCCTGGAGAGTGCATGGGAGTTCGCTCAACCAGTCTACATGTGTTTTGTGGACTTGGAKAAGGTTTTTGTCTGTGTCATTCGGGGACTCCTGTGAGGGGTAGTATGGGGTACCAGACCCATTGAYACGGGCTGTTAGGTCCYTGTAYGAMYGRTGCCAGAGCTTGGTCCGCATTGCTGGTAGTAAGTTGGGCTCGTTTCYGGTGAGAGTTGGACTCCACCAAGACTGCCCTTTGTCACCAATTCTGTTTATGACGACAGAATTTCTAGGCGCAGCCAARGCATTGAGGGGAGTCGTTTTGGTGAGCTTAGGATCGCATCTCTGCTTTTTGCGGATAATGTGGTCCTATTGGCTTCATCAGATYGTGATCTCCAGCTCTCACTGGAGCAGTTTACAGCCGAGTGTGAAGCGGCCAGGATGAGAATCAGTGCCTCCAWATCCGAGACCATGGTCTTGAGCCAGAAAAGGGTAGGGTGCCGCCTCCAGGTGGGGGAGGAGGTCCTGCCCCAAGTGGAGGAGTTTAAGTATCTCTGGGTCTTGTTCATGAATGAAGGAAGAATGGAGCGGGAGATCGACAGGCGGGTTTGTGCTGTGTCTGCAGTGATGCGGGCGCTGTACCGGTCTGTTGTGGTTTACCGTTTGGTCTACGTTCTTACCCTCATCTATGGTCACGAACTTTGGGTAGTGACCAAAAGAATGAGATCGCGGATTCAAGCGGCCGAAAAGAGTTTCCTACGCAGGGTGTCTGGGCTCTCCCTTAGAGATAGGGTGAGAAGCTCAGTCATCTGGGAGGGACTCAGATTAGAGCTGCTGCTCCTCCACGTCGAGAGGAGCCAGTTGAGGTGGCTCCAGCATCTGGTTAGGATGCCTCCTGGACACCTCCCTGGTGAGGTGTTACGGGCACGTCCCACTGGGAGGAGACCCAGAGGAAGACCCAGGACATGTTGGGGGGACTATATTTCTCGGCTGGCCTGAGAACGCCTTGGGATTCCCCCGGATGAGCTGGCCCAAGTGGCTGGGGACAGGGAAGTCTGGATCTCTCTGTTTAGGCTGCTGCCCCCGTGACCCGACCCCGGATAAGCGGAAGAAAAAAGATGGACGGGCTCTTCAAGTTAAAATTAAT
>NW_013952404.1:4885674-4890201 GCF_001266775.1 Austrofundulus limnaeus | reverse complement strand
CACACACCCCACCCCCAGAACTGCTTTACTCCACAGTTGCTCATTAACATATGCAGGTGTTATTTTTAAGCATTTTAACCATACAATCTGTTTTTTAAAGATAAAGTTTTGGTGTAAATGTTTGTAAATTAGTGGCACGGTGGCTCAGGTAGAGCTGATGCCTCTCAGCAAGAAGTTAGCCGGTTCAAATCCCGGCCCGGGGACTTTTCTGGGTAGAGTTTGCATGTTCTCTCCATGCATATGCGGGTTCTCTCCAGGTACTCCGGCTTCCTCCCACAGACCAAAAACACGACTGTTAGGTTAATTGATAACTCTAAATTGTTCCTAGGTGTGAGTGAGAGAGTGAATGGTTGTTTGTCTTTATGTGTGACCCTGTGATGGACTTGCGACCTGTCCAGGGTGTACCCCGCCCCTTGCACTGTGACCGCTGGATATGGGCACCAGTGACCCCCGTGACCCTAGAAAATGAATAAAGGGGTGTAGATGATGGATGGATGGATGTAAATTAGTGTCAAATTTAGAAAATTGCAAAAGGGGCAACACACGAAATCTTGCCCGGGGTGCAATATTGGTAAGGACCAACCCTGATCAACAAATATCCAAAGAGTAAAACTGATCTCAAGGTGATGACATCAATCATGTTACTCACTTTTAATGTATAAATACATAATCTACACAAAGGGCAACAGCGCAGAAGAAGTAACAATTTGAAACACAAGCAGTGTCAAAGTGTGGTTTGACATAAAATCTTMAKCAGCCTGTTATATTTTAAAACATCTACATGCAATGATTTATTCTCCTTCCTACGTAGGACGMCGACACACTAATCCACCGTGTTCTCATCAAAAACTAATGTGAATCTTATGATGAGACGATCAGCAGTGCTGCGTGCTTTCACAGACAGTGGCGCCAGTGTTAGATAATGAGTTCTTACGTGATTCGCAGGGATCTGTGTAATACCACCACTACACTGCAGCCGTGGCTTCTTAAATCATCCCGTGTGACTGATTCAATTTGAAAAGGGCAACAAGTTAAACGAAGCTAATTTAACCGATGTGCTCCGTCCTGCATCTAAAAGCCTTGAACAGCACTGATGTTATCAATGCTATCCAAGAAGTGAAGACCTGTTTTGTTGCCACTTTTATCAAAAATGACAGTTTTGGGTGGAAAAAAATCATATTGCAAATAATTTGCTAAAAAAAAAAAAAGCATGGGCCTAAACCAATCAAACAAAAAGACTGTTGAGTTGGCAAAATTCTTCATGATTTGCTGTTTGTTACTTTAAAAACGCCTGGATTTATAAAACACTCAGAGTCTTTGTGGTGTTTTATTAGCAACACAAGGTAAAGGGGCCCAGTCCAGATAAGATTTTTTTTATGTTTTTTTTTTTCTCTTAAGACATGAGACCAGCCAAGAGATATTAGATGATCTGGAGTCTGAAAATCCAGCTGTTCACMCAAAACCTCCACACACAGTACATTCAGCCAACAAGGACACACAGAGGCAATAAAGTTAGGTCAGGTGCAGATGGCATGCCAGCTCTGTGACTTTAGACCAAGTCACTCCTCCTGCTCTCTTGCTTTGCAAAATTCTGTCTCATAAAGTCTTTAACTGGCCCTGTTGACTTGTAGACTCTGCCAGGAGTTTTAATTTGAAATACCACAGTGTCAAAATGGTTGTGTGGAGCAGTCAATTGAGAACAAAAAGGTTTAATTTCTGAGCGTTATAACTTTAAGAGACATATTGTGGTTTTAAAAAATTATTTTTCACATTTAAATCATTCACTTGCGGTTTAAAGTATCTGAATTCCTCTTTAATATAACTCCATAAACCCCTCTCCTTTTCTGAGTGTGTCTCAGATCAACTCGTTTTGAGRCTGTCTCTTTAAATCCAAACAAGGCGCTTCACATCCCAACCCCCCTCCAGCTCCAGAGCGGTTTATTCTAGCTTGATAGAGGGGTTTAGGACTATATAGCTGCGCAGAAACTTTCTATTTACAAATTAATTTAAAGAAATCCTTACATGTTGGAGGCGGAGTCTAAGCCAGATCCAGAGGAAAAGAAAGGCGATGAATTTGTACCAGGTAAATACACAACAAAATGTATTTAGGGGTGCAACAATACATGTGTCTGCGTTGAATCATTCAATACAATGCTTCAGCTTCAATACACACTATGTATCGAACAATACAGAGTTTTAAAATCTATTTTATCAACTTGTTTTCTGATGATGCTCTGTGGCTCAGAGGATCTACTTACTGTAACTACTCCATGCTGTATTGTCGAGAACAGATCCTCTGAGAGACTTGCTGTTTTAGCATTGTTTAATTTTAAAACTGTATTTTTAAGGACAAACAAATGCTCATATTTAATTTTAATAAATTACAAGTTAGGAAAGGTATGGAAATTTGCCTTTGCTCTATCTAAAAAAATATTTAACCGTGACACAAAAGTATCGAACGAAATCGTGAATTTTCTGCGTTGTTGCACCCCTAATATTTAACAGCAAAAATAAAAAATTAAAGGGGGGGGGGGGGTTGCTCACATCCCCTTTAACTAATTGTGAGTCTGGTTATTCTAAAGTATAGGTATGCATYATTTAATAAATCACTGTTGTGGCCCTTATTTGCAAGTACTTAAGTGGAAACCACACTGCTCTCACTTTCAAACTTGGTTTATGATTATTGCAAGCTTCGCTCATCTTCGTCATCCTGCATGTGGCTCAACCAGGTATTGTAAAAAGTGGAGGGGAGATATTTTAAAAAAAGTTTCTTTTGTGTATCCCCATCATCTGTTTAACTTTGCCCCACAGTTCTGCCTCTGCAGAGCAGGGAGTGTGTGAAAAGAACAAGTAATAAGAATAAACTAAATCCTTACAGCCTTGCAATAAATCTCATTTACTGGTATACACAATGCATGAAGCCTGCAACTCTAACATGATCCAAGTAAAGCAAAACAACAGGATTTAAGTAAATAACTCAGCTCAAAGACGTTTGTTTATTTCTCAGTGCTCTTAGAAATATGTTGGTCGTATTTTTCTCCACAAAAAACATTAAAAGTTGAGATTTTAGTATTTTTTTGTAAACTGCGGAACTGTCATGTTGAATACCAGGTTAACTGCTTGTGTCCTGATGTGWTATAAAACTTACCATCATTGTCAGTTTATGACAATGGAAGCTAGGACTTTTGCTCAATATTCAGTTCTCCTGTCCCACTTACTTTATTTTTYGCCTCAACCTTGGACAGTCTGTTTAACATTCAACACATCTGAGAACAAAATACTGTAAAACAGTGTAAATTTACAATGTTTACCACAGAAACGTGGCACAAAATGCAGTTAAGCAGAAAAGGAGGAATAAATTTAAACTATGTAAAACTTGATGAAACACAATATTTCCATTGCCTCCTTTTGTATTCACAATAGTTCCTCTGTAGCGAAAAGCAATAAAAATAGAACATCTAATTACAATAAATAGATCCAAAATGATAAATTGGGATGTAGTTTAATCTGTCTTCTTGTGTCCAGCTCTCAGCAGGAACCCTGTGGAAAAGGTCCAAAGCCTTGGTAACAGAATCGGGGGAGGGTCTGGACTCAGGCAGCAAAAACAATCATGTGGCTTCTTCTGGGAGTTATAAGAGCGGACATTCTGCCAACGATAACAACTCAACCAGGAGAAAGAAAGAGAGAGAGAAACAGAGAGCAGTGAGGGGGAGGAGGAAAAAAAAGTTTATCTCGTGTGTGGTGTAGGTGGCTATCAGCGCTGTCAGAGAAGCCTCAGTGGTGGGATGTTGAAGGGACTTGGGCGACCACAAATGTCAAACCTGTGACCTTTTGTTCTGTCAGTCACAAAAACACACAAACTGTTGAAAATAAAAAACAAGTGAAAAGTAGCAGCAGGAGGCATCTTTCAGTGCCTCCGTCCTCCGTATGCAGAACTTTTTAAAACAGCAAAAACTATTTTTCAACCATAAAGCTGTCATTTGTCTGTTAGCATTAGAAATAACRTAGTCAGTGCACCAGAACAATAAAAGACTAGCATTCCTTGAAGGACTGGAAATAGCCCACCTTCTTTCACATCATTGTTTTAAATGGTTTTGTGCATTCTGTTAGTGCTCCTCAAACATAGTGAGGATGACTGTCATCTACTACCACACCAAATTTGAGCTCAATATCTGTAAAASTGACTGACTTATTGCCATTCAATGATTACTTTTTRAGTTTCATTAATGTCCATCCAGTTGTTAAGAAGAGATTTTGCTAACAGACAGACAAATGGACACAGGTGATAATGCATTTCTATGGTTGCAGGGAATATGGAATGGAAAAACATCCTACATAAAAAATGTTTTACGCAGAACTGTTGTGACTTTGTTTTGTTTTKGGGCCTGAATCCTGCTTCCACTTTGACGGATGAAAAGTTGTTTTGGAAATTCTGAAGTGGAAATACGACGCAGCAATAACAGTACACGCGCAGAAAAACAAACACAGATGTAAGCAAGCAAACAAATTCAGCAATATCCTGTTTTC
>NW_013952404.1:4881394-4885056 GCF_001266775.1 Austrofundulus limnaeus | reverse complement strand
CCCCCCCCCCCCCCCCCCCCCCGAAAAATAGTGCTGCTGTGTGAGTGTGTAGGTATGTGTTTGTGTGTGTTTTCATTCTAACTAAAAGGATTAGGAAGGCCTGTCTTAAGTATTCTGTCTGGTTTCCCCTGAGGCCTTCTGGTGAGGACAGATCCCTGCTGGAGACTGATTCTGTTTGCACGAATCACAGCGTGGGGATGTGTATATGTGTGATCTTGTGTGTTTATATGCACCGGACTTTGTTTGTGCCTACTCGTTTGCCATGCTGTCCATCTTATCCCAATTTCACACATTTCCCCCTTTTTTTCTTATCTCTATTTCCCCCTGGCAACCATCCTCCATGGAGAAAACATCATTTACAAACTGAATACTCAGTCTCATTTATTTTTACCTTAAAAACATTCTTTTACTGGAGCGAAAACTGCTGTGAAACATCATAATGCAAACGCTCACAAGAAGTAGGAGTTAGGAGCATTTTACYAACAAAAGTAGCAAAACGGTAGGTAAAAGCTACCATTACAAAAAAAAAATAAAAAAAAAAACAAGCTCAAAGCTAAAAGAAGTAAAAGAAAAAAGTCTTGCTCGCTAGAAGTTAAAGAAAGCAAAAAGCTAAAGGTCATCAGCTAAAATCTAAAAAAAGGTTTTGAGGAATTGATGCAAACTCAACGTGTTTCTATGGAGAACATTATATATAAACACAAGTTAGAAATAATATATATCTCCCGTGTTAAATGTTTAATAAATGGTTTAAATAGCATAGTCTGTGGTAGTTAGATTAAAAATCAACACGAGAAAAATACCCCCATAAAATCAACAGAGTTAATGCTGAGTCAGAATTCATGTTAGATAAATCAAACTTTTTTCTTTGTCAAAGTCCTCAGATTTCTGTCTGACTTTGTTCTCAGAGAAATTTGCTTCCTTCTCAAGTGCAACAAAGATATTCTAAAGAAACTCTAACCCTTCCTGTGCTGAGAGACGAAAGTTGACAAAAAGTTCATCAGCCATGGCAGCTAGACGTTGAACAGGGTGGCGGTGTGAAAAAAAAATAATGCTCTGTGGCCACATATAAAGTAAGGCTCCTGACTGCGTGCCAGTGTGAGCATGTCCTCTGCAGAGGCAAACTGCAACCCACTTTAGTTTGCATCTTTCTGCATGCAGACAGGCCCGATCTGGCTTGTGAATCTGCCAGGCTTCGGTGAAGTGGGTGAAGTCTGTGGTTGTTCCTGCCTTTCATCACATCGCAGCACTTTCCACACACTGCCGCACCGCTGACCTGAAGATGACTCGCAAAGCTGGCCTGGTGAAGATAAATCATTTACCACAACACTTTGCACACAAGGCGTCTCWGCGAGGGAAAACGAATTGATCTAAATCAGTCTAATTTATTGCAACCCAGATAACAGAATATGTCACGTCATACAGCTGCCGTTATTTTATCTTGCACGGCAGAAAGGTGAAACATGCAGGGCGGGGCAGGCAGTGAGAGGGAATCCAGCCTGGTTGCAGAGGCATTTGTTGCACAGCCTTTGAAGGATACAGAGCTTTCCTGAACAACACCTGCARTCTGTTTCTGGTTAGAGCGTGAATGTCAGGTCACAGTGTTCCAGCTGCAGCCACGACTGCTGAAAGGATTTGTCACTACAGCAGGGACACATCCTGCTGACGGACCGTCTCAGGGCCCAAAAGGAAAGTGTTGGACTTTCATTTTAATACTTGACAATAAGCACGCAAAACCTCAAYGCATGTTAGGAATGAGTCCAACTAACCCACATTTAGTAAAAGCATAAAAAAATACTCCTGTTGTTTTAGAACCAACATGATTTATCTTTACAAAGGTTTGTGTAAATACAAATTTATTTTCAGTGCAGTGTGACAAAATTTCTCTATGTTTCGTGTGTTTTTGTGTGGAAAAACTCTGCACGGACTGAGTGAAGCAAAGAGTGCATCCTGCTACAGGCACAACAGGTTGTTTTTGTCCCCCCTCCTTTTCCTCTCTGTCTTTTCTCCTCAGGAGCCTGCAGGGTCTGCCCATGCTGTTTTGATTTAGCGGTGGGTGAGTGGCGGCCTCGACCCCAGCTGACCCTCCCCAGCCCGGCTTCTGCTGATGTCAGCATCTTGCTTGCATTTTGGAGCATGCAGTTTTTTAAACAAAGCCTCAGTCTCGGCGCCCCCAGTGGGACTGGGGGGAGCGGAGTGGAGGGTAGTGGGGGCAGCGCATCCACTTTATTTCTTAAAGGGGCCATGCACCGCGTAGCAGAATAACTTTTTTTCTGTTTTTTTATGGTTTGCTTTGAGTAGCTTTAAACTCAAAGTTCACATGTCAAATAAAATCTAATAATGACCCCTCTGAATTCCAGTTCAGTAAACTGCCCTGAAACAAGCTGGTGGGTGTGACATGGCTTTAATATATACAAGTTTGAAACTGTTTTTTATACACATTTGTGGTTTGTTGTACGCTGTTTTGTGCCTGACTGTGGTCAGCTAACAGTTGGAAACAGAAAAGAGGAAAAAAAAGACAGACTTACTCTCTGACATCAAGAACCACATTAGTGCTGCAGATTTTGCAAAAGGAGGTTTAACCTCTTAATAGCAACCCCCCACCCCCACCCACCCATAGATCTAAAACACCTAAATGAAATTAGAGGGGAAAAAAACCTCTAAGTGTAACCACCAAAAATATTTTAACAATAACTATTACATTTTCATTAAAGGGGACGTATTGTGCAATATCCACTTATTTAAATACATTTTGTTGTACTTGGAGTCTCTAGGAGTGCAGAAAATTTGAATTTAGTCTCTCCAGCTGCGTAGATATCTTTATTAATTTTTTTAGGTCATATTTTTCAGCCTGTTTTCTGAGGTTTTCTGAACTATTACGTCACAGTTTTTGTGACGGAACTTACAAGGTTTGGACTTTCCAACTACAGTTTCCTCATCTTCATTCTCCTCTGGATCTGGGTCAGACATCGGCTCCAACATGTAAGACCGGATAGACAAGTCCTGCATTGCTTTTAATTAAACTGTAAATGGCATTTCAGCAAAGCTATGCAGTAGCTAGAGGGGGTGGGGTGACGTGCTTCATTTGGATTTAAAGAGACAGCATCAAAATGAGTTGATCTGAGACACACCTCAGAAAAGAGGTGAAATGGGGGCTTGTGGAGTTACAATAAAGATGAATTCAGACCAAAGAATTGCAGTTCTACTTTATGTAGACTCCAACTGAATGATTTAAATGTGAAAGAGAAGGATTTAAAAGCACATGTTTTCTTTAACACACCACACACAGCAGGAATATCTTCTAAGATCTTCAGAGCCACCACTATAATCGAGTCGTCAGTACGATTGTTGGAAGGACAAAATCGAGCCAAAATTCTGTAGAACTATCTTGCTGTGTAAACTTGATATTAGACAAAGTCTGCACCAGTTGGTAAGCATCAAATTATAATTAGTTAAGCACATGTTCTGAGTTTTAATGTTTTTAGCCTGTAGCACTTCTAAAACACACTTAATGTTGATTAGATTGTGATTTAAAATATTGTGGTTCATTTAATTGCAAGATGTATATTTATGCTGTTAATCTTTGTTTGTTTTTGTATGACTTAGTAATCGCTTGTGTTCAGTTGTGCTATCATAAAAAAGTTGAAGCTAAAGAAGAATTAATT
>NW_013952404.1:4877434-4880848 GCF_001266775.1 Austrofundulus limnaeus | reverse complement strand
CTCACATCGATGACCTAGTTGATGTCATCAGTTACCCAGAATGCTTTGCGTGTAAATAAAATGGCTCCATCCGTGTTAAAATATATTTTAAAAAATTTACAAAAACCAAACAGCCTACAGTATTTTTACAGTCTCTATTTTACAGTTAAAATAAATGTTTATCAAATAAAGTTTAATGCTACAACTAATCATGGATCCCTTTAAAGACCTACATATAAAATGTCAGTGGTTCACGAACATTCAAGAGAACGCCAGTCCAAATGATCCTTTAAGAGAAAATATCTGTGTTTTCTGAATCATTATGGAGGAGTGTGTGGTTTTGCAGAGACAAGATCAACCAGCATGACAAAAGCCACACGTTTATTGTACACTCATGCATATAAWTACACACCACTGCACTCATACAAGAGGACAAATCCCCATCATCTTATTTCCTCGGTAATAAGATCAAATGATAGAAATGAGGGTGAAACCTAACGCTGTGTGTAGCTGTGAAAACATGTTTGAGGAATATAGTCTCTGAACTGACCCATGTCTCATTTCAAACATTGAGTCAGGGTCGCTTTGTCCCAAAAGGCAGAAGTAAAGACCTTYATTACTCTTAATTAAGACGGCATTAATGACTTCCCCTGGGGTTTGGACATAAACATCTAGTTGATGTTTTACAGAGTGCAATTATCCACAGTGGCGTGATTACCTCAAACCGGAGCCTCCGCTGGCCTCCTTCAGCAGTAATATCCAGCCAGGAAGACATCAGCTTGTTTAGTTTAACTCAGCAGATCAGGCTTGAGCCGATAACAGTAGGGAGGCAAACAGAGGAGCATTTCACAGTAATTCCACTATACAGATGTTCTGATTAAATATCGAGGCTGCAGGCAAGAGGTCAGTGCACATGACTGAATTAGTAAATACTACACAAACTCTGTCAATTAAAGCCCAAAGCTGTCATTAGAAATGAGCAAAATCAAACGTTTTTGTTCCCTTGTTTTGCAAGCAAATGATAAYTGAGTAAGGCTGCAGGGAGGCCAGTTTGCATGCTTTAAATCCAAAGCAGCAACTTCGCATCCATCTCTGGCTCTGGTTAGTCGGTCTTGATATCAAAGGAAAAACAAACCCCCTGAAGCAGAATTCCTCGTTTTCTCGTTTGCTCTTCAAATTACAATTGATTTTGGAATCAATATTTATAGGCAGCTTAAAAGATTTTTKTCTAGTGTTATCTAAAGCTGCAGCAGTGGCAGGTGCTTTTTATACTGTTTTTTCTAAGGCAGGGCAAAATCTAAACTCAAGCGCTGAGACGGGGAATGACAAAAAATGTGCATTTAAAATGTTTTACAGCATTTACAGACCCCTGTACTTCTCTGTTTATCTCTCGTTCTTTCTCCTGGTTGATCAGGGAGCTGTAATCAATGAGCTATAAAGGGGTTAATCTTCATGCCGCCCACGAAAAGAAATGATTATTAGTCAAGTAACGTTTTGACAATATGAGACACAACACAAAAGAATAATGGCTGTTTTAATTTTTGTGATAGACATGGATGCACTTTTGAAAAATAACACAGATAACACAAAAAATAAAATAAAATTCATGCGTCTGGGATGAATTRTTAAGATATTTACACGTGAATTAACAGGAAGTGATGTAAAAGGGGATGTCTGAATGTGAGCAGAGCATTGCTAAAGTGACTAMCATCCCAGACTAGAAGAATTATGTTTCTTCAGATTATTTTGAGTCACTATCAGAGACAGATGAAGAAGAGTCAAATAATATTGTTTCMATAAACAATACCAGGGAGTTCCTTTTCTTAAAAAGTTCCCCTTTGATGCCACTTMCTATTTCACTTTGACTGAACCAAGTTCAAAAGAAAAYAGTTGTGTGACAACAAAGGTAAAATCATTTGTATTATGCCAAGTGTCTTAAACATACATGTTTTCTTTGACTTTTTGTATTTGAATGCATGTCGCAGGCAYGTTAAAGACTGTCCTGTAATGAGAGTTCCTTCATAGGTATACAAAAGAAAAAGTTGTACTTGAACTTCCAGGAATCTAGGATTTTTTTTTTAACGCATGTCAGTTACAGAAACCTACATAGTTACATTCCAAGAAATAAACATAATACACATCACAAGGTGTACTTTCTGATGACTTCTTGAGAAGATCGCAACTCAAGCATGAGATCAAACTCTGGATAACATTCTCAAAGGCCTTTGGGCACAAAGAGATTGAGGTCAAGTCGCAGACCAACAAGTACACAGGTGTTTGTAGAGCGTTTGCTGATAACAAGGCTGATGGCAGTGGGTTGGACGGAGCGTTGATGGGAAAAGTGGGACGAATCTGTGCTGTGCCACTGAAGTACTACACATTGCAGGGGGATTTTCATTAATGTTAATGAAAATCCTTAAATTATTAGTTATTTTCATTAATGTTAATGAAAATAACTCCCCCTGAAGTTAATGACTTCAGGGGGAAGTCATTAACCCTTTAGTGATAATTCGTGTTGAGCTTCAGCCTGTGGGCACCAACAGTTAGCCAAACAGCAAATCACTTCAAATAAACAGGCTTACCACTGTGGCTAAATCCATCTGTGAGTCACATGAAATCAAAATGTTTACGAGCCATTTATCTAAAGTTTGGTAGCATATATAGAGTAAATATGCATTATTCATAAATTYTGACGAAATACAGGCTATTAAAAGAAAAATGAGCTCCACTTGGCTCTGTAAAGAAACTGATGGGAGCCATGGTAATCTGCTCAGACTTTCTGGGTGTGATTGAAATGTTGATGTTTACACATTAACAAACACTGGAAACATATTTTTCCAATGTTGATTGTGGCAAATCAGCATGAAAAGAATACATTTATACACAGGCGATGCTGTGCGCATTGAGTCTGCTGTAGTTTTTTTATGCCAGGTCACTAGCTGGAGCTGTGATTTTTGAATGTTWATGAACACGCTTGCGGACAATTCAGTCTCAAAGGTAAAACCAGTCACATCCAAAATGGTTAAAATGYAAACTGGACCAAGAATGAGGTCGGTCCCACACAAAGAACTGTGTGAGTAGCACTCTGTTGTTACTGTTGTTTATCTACACACACAAGTGCAGAAAATTATCAGCAGAGAGCAGAAATGCTACAGTTTCACTTGAAAACAGTGTTGTGTAAACTGGACTGATCTCAGAGGTTCAGCTTTTCATTGTTTGACAGCTGCATAATGATACCACTGCTGCCACTTTAACCTGTACTGCAAATGTAAGTAAGTAAGTAAGTAATGGCTCGTTCACACCGAGAGCGTTTTGAGCGGCAGGAGCTGCCAGTTTATGGCTCGTTCACACCGAGAGCGTTTTGAGCGGCAGGAGCTGCCAGTTTACATGCAAAGTCTATGGCGAACGCGCCTCAAGGGGTTGTGCGTCGCGTCA
>NW_013952404.1:4854371-4877413 GCF_001266775.1 Austrofundulus limnaeus | reverse complement strand
TCGCCGCTCGCCGCGTCTCGACATCCAATCAAATCTGCTGTGACGTGGTGGCGAGGGGACGGATGTTCATGAATGAAACGTCCGAGCGCAGCTCCTGGATTAAATGGTGAAACTCACCAAAGTCCGGACGCCTCTGAATTGTTTCGTGAACCCAGACACTGCGTCTTGCACGTCGTCGGTGTGCTATTTTACTCAGTAAATACACCAAGCCGATCGTCTCGATGTCGTTCGCCATTTCATCCGCCATTTCACCACACAACAACAAACCAGACTGGAAAAAGAATCAAAACGCTCCTCCCACACCCCGGCGCCGCCGCAGCTGCCGCTTCTCATTCCGRTGTGAACATACGTCCAAGCAGTGCGTCCAACTTGAGGTGTTTTGCGCGTTTTGGCAGCTCAAAACGCTCTCGGTGTGAACGAGCCATAAGCAAGTAAGCAAGCAAGCAAGCAAGCAAGTAAGTAAGTAAGTAAGTAAAGTTTTATTTATATAGCGCCTTTCACAGAAATAAATTCACAAGGTGCTGTACATTCAGAGAAGGGGGAGGTGCAGTTAAGAAACACCCATTCAAGAAGACATACAAGACAAACATGGGGGAACAGGTCATGCAGCAAACACAGTCACGCTACCTTAAATGTATAAGTAAGATAATAGTGATTTTCCTGTAAAGAAGTGGTAGAATAACTGAACTTGTTTTTTAAATTAATTTTTTACAATAAACTATCCATCCACCCATCCATCCATTATCTATAGCCGCTTCATCCTTTCAGGGTCACGGGGGTCACTGGTGCCCATAAACAGCAGTCACAGTGCAAGTGGTGGGGTGCACTCTGGACAGGTCGCAAATTAAACTAGCTTTAATATTTGTTCACATCAAAAATGTGGAAAAATATCGATTTTTTTAAAATGTAGATATTTTATTTTCTTTGCCTGTGCCTGATTCTTTAGATCAGTTGTTCTCAAAATTAAAGTTGGGACCCCTCTGAGGGTCATGAAATATCAGGTGAGGGTCCCCAGATGATTTCCAGACATCAMTGTAAGCACTAATAAATTGTTAATTGAATRTTTGCACCATAATTATTGCAAAAAATAGTGAATAAGTAAATGGAATATAGTTGATTAGGTTTGTTAGTATTGTTATCATGTCCATGTTTACCAGAGTTATTAGCAAAGTAAATCAGTAATATCTGATCTGGGGGTCACAAGTTTCTGCAGCTGTTATTTTGTGAAGATAAAAGGTTTGAAAACCACTGCTTTAGATGATAATTCAGTTATGATTTTTGCTTATTATTTGGATGAGGTTGTGTCTTTAAATAAAGCTAGGAATGATTTTTCACATCATGAATCACTGCAAATGACAAATGGCCGCACAGAGCTCACATTGTTCCCTGCTAACTTCATTTCCCCTTTGATTAATAGCTGCATTTTGCTCCTTTTATAATTTTCTACGGGAACGAGGCTAGTTGCCTCCATATGTAAACAACTGCTCTGACACGAGAAGCCCATCCCCGTGAGATGAGGTGATCAGAGGTCACAGCTGAACAGATGACCGTGGGGTTGTTATGTTGGAGGAGGTGGCATAAAGACTGAGTATTTCTGCCTTTTTGCCCGCTTGCTATAAATGCTCTAATCTGAAGTGTGCGTGAGAGCAGGAGAKTGCCAACTTCCCTTCCCCCCACCACTTCTTTCTTCCCTTCTGGGTAAAACTTGAAGTTACGCCTGGTGAGACGTTGTCCAGACTCTCTGATATTCATAGTACCAGCCATCATGCGAGGCAACAAAACATCACTCTAACAGCACAGATATGTGGGTTCCTGATTGTTTCTTGTCTGCCAGTGTGAGGAAGTTCATTGCCAAGTTTAACTACCATGAGATTGAAAGAGACAAATTGCCTGCTCTCTCGCTGTATGTTTGTGATAAGTTCAAGAGTTCATGCTCGCATGTGAACCGTTTGTCTCATGTTGTTAACCAACCAGAACTGGCTTGGTGTAACTAACCAAACCTTGTTGATGCGGGTTGGTTTAGCCAGAGTTCATGGAGGTGATTTAAGGGAAAGTGAAACTGCAAAAAAAAAAAAGTGAGAAGGACAAATTAAGCCAAACTTGTTCGACTGGTTTGCATTATGAAACTGAAGCACGACACATTTTTAAAACTCCAATCATTCAGCAGTGTACTTGTTGTGTGCCCCTCCCCACCTAAATATCCTGATCCAAAGAAAACAAAAGTTCCCACTGGACCAACAATGAATAAATAGCTCCCATGTGACCACATTTTGCCCCATCCTGTTTGTTTTCCCCACCATTGTAATTACCCTTCCTCCCCCGAAGAAACCCCCCTCTCTAACTTCTTGCAAACTACCCATCTGTAAATAACCCCACCCCCCACCCCCCCAAAGAAAAAAAAAAACCCAGAGACCCCTAACTTAGACCCATAAAAACAGGGCGCAGGAAAATAGAGGGGGTGGAAAATGAAGAGGTTGTGGGATAGTAGCTCACGGGGGCAAACATGGCCTTGCAGAAGGAGGGGAAAGCCTTGGGCATTCAGTGCATGTATGTGAATGGTGTGTGTGAGCAAGGAACGRTGCCTTCACACACACACACCACCACCACCACCCTTTCCATGGACTCCAACTTTGGCCTCCYGCCAACAACAGTCACAGTCTAATTACTGAAACCTGTGTGCCAGCTAAAAGAGGCATTGTGGGAGTCAGTACTGTCTAGAGGCCCATGAGAGCAGTCACTATTCAATCCTAGGTACCCTCTATTTACTGAGGTGCAGTGACCTTTGCAAGAAATCTGTTTTTCAGCGAACAACATGTTTGAATGAGTTTGTCTGAGACGGACCCTCCTAATGATACAGTGTGACAGTGTTGTTGGCATAATGAATTGGAGTTTAAATGAGATTGATTATCTCTCCATATTATCATACTTAAAGAACACTGATGTGCTATAGCCACATACTTACTTTAATAAAGACAGCAYGAATCTCATGGCAGAGTTTTAGGCTGTCATCTTGAATTCAGTTKACTCCAAAAAYTGATTAATTTTAGATGAACAACATATATTTTGCTAACAAACAAACAGGATTGACTCAACATTGAATACTGAAGATTTACGCAAAAAATATTGTGCATTGAGCAGCATCAGTAGTTATAGTTCACAGTTTCTACTGTGCCAATTTTAGCWAMATATCTGTAAAATTAACATAATTASAGCCATTTAAATGTCTTTGCAGGTCAGTTGGCTGTGGCGGCCATATTGAACTGTGTTAGCTTCAAAGGTTAATTAGTTAGAGAAGTATGTCCAGTGATTATCTTTGAAAGTTTAAGTGAATTTCATGCAGTGTTTTRCGAGAAAACAAACAATTMAATTTTAAACAAAGCTCTTTTGTAAACCRKTAGCACTCAGAATATGTACTSGGAATCATTCTTACTACCATACCGTATTTTAGGTTATGGTTTTGTTTTTTTTTATGGTCAGTTTGCTGTGGCAGACCTTTAAAAGCAAGTAGACTCCAAAAGACATATTTTGCTAACAGCCAAACACAGGTACAAACATTATTGCACATTTGGAGGGCAAATGACAATGAATATAAACAAAAAGTGTTGCGTTAATATGAAAATGGATTGCTAAAGTCAYTGAAATTTAAAATTATAGATTTCCTCTAAAACCACTTCTGCTCTAAACAACAAAAATACGCTTTGTGTCCATGACCGTGTACGATCAGGTTCAAATGAGGGACCAAATTATGTGCAAGAGATCGATTCCATTTTCACACTTGAATATTTATTCATGTAGCGTTTACCACAAATAACTCAGATCTGGTCCATTTCCTGAACCACTCTTGCTTTGGAGACTTCTGAAATTTCCATGCACAACACGTGACCAACAGCTTTACCAGAGTCAAGTCCCAATCCAGACAGTTAGCAAGGAAGTAAACACTTTTGAAATGTAAAAATAMAAACATACTGTTGGAGCGAGGCATGTTTTAAAATAGAGACCAGTAAATTCTGTTTAAAGTAAATTTTTACAATAAATCACAAAGTATAAAATTTAATTGTGTGTCTAAAATTTGGTTAATCAGTCACAAAATATTCTTCCGCTGCAGGTTCAGCACTTCACTCGTGAAAGTATAAGAACTGACATCACTGGTGCCCACATGAAATCCCTCTGCTTCCAAACCAGAATGAAGCAGRGCTCATATGTTGGGCACCAGTGATTTACATTCTCTCATGAGTGGATTAGTTAATCTCTGATGCTTCTAATCTGCTTAATTTTCAGTGTAAACCCATTAGGGGGACATGCTGTAGGTAAGATAAGAAATGCTTGTTTTTGAGTGCAATCCCAACTTCTGTGTGTTTTTTAGGGCCAGACTGTGATCTTGTCAAAGGCAGACAGTTCTGATAGGTCAGAGTGGTCTAAAAACAAAACAATGGTGTTGGGCTTCTTGTTATCACTGAATCCGGAGACGAAGAGCTATTTACTGTACGTCTGTGTTATCTGCTTCGACTCGCTGTTTTCCCCGGGAAACTTTGAAAACAGTGTCTTTGTGGGCAAACAAACCTGGGTTTCTATAAACGCTTGCCAACAGCGAGAGATAGGAGGAGACTCGTGGTTTTTTTTTTTTACAACTCTGCACTGCAATTGTCACAATTTGGCAGCTGAAAGAATGCAAAACTCAAACAATCAACCATGTTATAATGCTCAATACGATGTAATAACATAGTGTGCTGGTGGCTTTCAGAGCGGTCAGGCTACAGTTGAGGGTCCCTGCTTGCTTTCGCTCTGTGCGGTGACATTCGACGACCGCGCTTCGTCTGCTGCGACCACAGGGCTCACTGCCATCTTTCTCTGGCGATGAAACCGTTCGGTAGGCAGGGCCCATCCTCACCAAAACCTCCCCACACCACAACACAGTGCACAGTCACATGAAACCCTCTCACCCCTCACAAGGCTGCAGGGCGGCTCGTTTTGTGTCTGCCCGCTGTCACGGTGCAGAAGAGGCACGTTGTGCACGCCACAAAAGCACACCGCAGAGTTGCTTCACATGCTTTCAGGAGTTTCACATCAGGTTGCATTTGGTGAAACATTAGTACATGTGTGGTGTTGAGCTTGAAAAGCCGTGCTGCTGGAAGATACAGTGATGGGAGTGGACAACGACACTGCAGGAGCCACCACATGAGGTTAGCACGGAGGGGCTTGCATCTGCAGACGAAATTTGGATCGACCTCCGTGGCCAAGAAAATATCTAGGTGACCTAAAGCAAGCAGTATTAAAAGAAAAGCTATTTTTATCCTCGCCGCCTCAGTCTAAATCAGTTTCAGTGTTGACACAGACAAAGACAAATGTTGCACATGACTACAAATTATGCTGTAACTTTGTTTGCCAGCCCATCTTCATTCTTTGTCTGCAATTGAAATTCATTCAGCTGTCTTGGAACAGAATTATTTATGAGCAGATCTGTTTGTTGGAATGGCTCATCTTGATTTTTTTTTGCTTTGTTTTGTTTTGTTTCAGTGCATTCCCCTGATGGATTTGTACCGGGGCAGGCTGTCAGGATCGCAGAGATCCAAACCAAGGTGTTCCGCCAACACAAACCAATGTAAGCTGTTTTGGAAAATACGAATATAATTACGGCTTCATTACATATATTATAATAATAATCCCTTCGCAGAATATCCACCGTCCCATTTTCCCAGAGTTATTAGAGCGGTTCTGCATATCTGTTGTTTTATTTATCTTAAAAAGGGTTTTCATGTCCTCCCTTGGTATTCGTGCGGTGACCACAGGTTAATAATGAGCAGCCAAAGAAGAGACGATTGGAGCAGGTTTCACTCTCAGAGCTTCAGTCCCATGGTGGTTCTCAATTCCAGATGTCTGAAGCTCTTCTCTTTGAGAAGGACGGGTTCAGAAGTTTATTTGGTCCTTTGGGCGATCGTGTTGGCCAATCACGGTGGACAGACAGCGACAGTTAGCTGGCAGCTCTGTGTGAAAAGATGGACTGAGGTCTTTGTCACAGTCTGGACAGTCCTCAAATAAAAGCAGTGAAAATAAAACTGAAATCACAACTAAAGCTGTGTGTTGCTTGCGATTATTTGCTAAATTTGTGGCAATGCCAMATCCCTTGGAGAAGTTTAGCAATGTAAAAACCATATGGCAACACTACTATAACTATATACTAAGTTTATCATGAAGATCGGAGCTGAACTGGAGGGGAAGACTGAAGAGCCGTGATTGCTGACTTTGTTTATTGCCCTCCAAACTTGGCTCGGACAGCAAACTCTATCTCGTGCGATTGTTTGAGATGAGCTGGCCGGCTGCCAAACCTGGATCGGCGCTGTCAGTCAGAAAGTCCCGCCAGCAGGAGTTAGGAGGAGGACGAGCAAAGTGTGCACACATGGCTGGAGGAAGGGAGGACGCAGAGGGTGAAAAGTTTTTGAGAGTTTTTGTGTTTGCAGCAGACATTTAGAAGGTAAAGGGGAGCGGGAGAACTGGGCCAAGGAGATTAGGAACAAGAGGGGAAGAGTTAGGGAAGGTGGGGGGATGGGAGTTGTAAGAGAGCAAAAAGAAAAGGAGAAAAGTGRGGGGTGCTGGTGCTGTGTTGTGAAACCTGAGCTCGGAAAAAGTGCTCCGAGTTTAACACTCGATCCAGTGTTTTTGCAGTTGTTACTGTTTGGAGGAGGGCGGTTGCGTGAGTGGACACACGCACTGAAACCTACAAATCCACACAAACAATCCGTCCCAGAGCCCCACCCCCAGTGTGCTGGGTTGTTTTTCTTCCTTATAGCCTCATCCTTCAGTCCACACTCCTGTTATCAAGGTGAGGTGTGCTAACAAGTCAGGCCGCCTGCCTGGCCTGGTGCCAACCTGCTGGGGGAAACAGAAAAACACTCGCTGAACTCGTCCAGTTCTGTGACTCGGAGGGTTTTCACCGGCTCTGTATGAGGTTCTGCTTACTTGTGTGTTGGGAAAGGAGGCTTGAGGCGAGCTCTTTTCTCATTACCGCTCACCATAGGCCCTGCCAGCGCAGAGGGCTGCTCGTGCATCCTGAGGCAACCACAGTGACTTCTCATTTTTATCTTTCTACGGGATTCCTCTTCCTGCCAATTAGTTCCCAGCAATGACCCTGCTTGTTTATGCTCTATTGAGTGACATCTCACCACAATTAGGCTTCTGCCTTTCTGAGCCACATGCCAAGTGCATGGATTTTAACACATGGGGAGAAACTACTGCCTGCTGCGTGCAGGTTTATGGGGTGTATCTTTTAATTGGCTCCAAATGGTAGTGGATAAGTATGAAGATTTTGTGAGGAAAAAAAAAGTCCGAAAATTGGGGAACAATAGGCAGCATGAGATGGAGAAGACGAGTTCAGCAGGTTCATGAGCAATGCTGAGGGTTTAAACCCCTCCCCCTTGACCACAGGATACTGCTAGTTTTGTGAGTCAGAGATTTCTGTTCTGTTCTGTTTGTGTGTGCACGTGTGTGTGCGTGTGTGTGTTTGAGTGTGTGTGTGTCACAGCTGTGATGGCCGGGAGTGACTGCAGCTCAACAAAGCTCTGCGCTCTGCTGGGTTACTCTTGGTAAACAAAGAGTGTAGCATGTTGCTCGCCCAACCTCTCTCTTAGCGGAGAAAGAAAGAAAAGAGCTACTCAAGCAAATCATTTGAAAAGGAGAAGTTGAAAAGAGTGAAAAAAACCTACAAGTTTTAAAAGTAAAAAAAAAAGATTCAAATGCAGAAAATAGAAAAACAGGTTCTTTGCATTTGGTAAACAACTACTAAATATTGAGTTATTAACTGCTCCCTTCAGCTCATATAGTGGCAGAGATGACGTGAAGGTGGGGGCAGGGATGCAGAGTTTACTTTTTCTTCACCAGCATAAAAGTAGGACAGCTGTGTGCAGCCGCAGCTGAGACAGGGGGGTACGGGGATGGYTGCTGAGCTGCTGCACCCTGGCATGCCCAGCTGAACCCTTATTCTCCCTTTGCCTGCACAGAGACACGCARCCATGTTGGTTTAGCTGCTTATTCCCATGACAACTAACTGCCTGCAAGTACCAGATGTGAGCAAAACTTGTAAGCAGAGTGGAAAGTGTTCAAACACATCCAAGACTAAGACTGTGCATTCTTCTTTCAGTCCTTTTTTTTTTTTCGTGTAATGTAAATCCTCTTTTTTTTCATATTATATTCAGAGTATATTTTGTGCAGTCATTTCTACAAAAGAAAAAAAAAAAGGATCACCTATGGGTTTACAAGTGAGTTTTGTTTTGGCTGGGACTTAGCTCCTAGCCTTTAGATTGTTGTTTTCCTTAAGAAAGCGGCAGACTTTTCAGATCAAGTAAAACTTTTGTTGCCAAAAACTATAGATATCATCAACGGGACAGGTGTGTTTACAGCCGTGCCAGCAGTTCTGTGAAACGGCACTTTGCTGACATGATTACAGCAACAACAGGCTGCAGAAGAGCCCATTCTGAATGACAGTGTTGTGCAGAACATTAGAGAAGGAGACATCATTTAATTTTATAATCAACACTCATATTCAAAGATTAGGCTCGTTTAATGCAATTAAACATTTAGATGTTTTTTTTATGTTTCTCTCAGAGTAATTCACTGCTCAGTAATGTAGCTTAACACTCATAAAGTCCGTTTTAGTTCAGTTTTGCAATCATGCCTGACAAAAGAGTGAGTCTGCACTTGGTGTGCTTGTGATTGTTTTTTCTGATGCTGTCTCGAGGCTGGAGGGAAGTACCTGTGGCTTGTGGTGATAGGCAGGTGCTGTCAGTCATCGTGCATCTCTGCTCTGGCTCATGCAGCTACTCGCCTCACAAGGTGACACATCACTTTTTCTTTAATTAATGGAGACGCTCCGGAGCGGAGGTTGAATTCAATGCGCTCAGCGGCTCCAGCTCAAGCCAGAATCTGCTTTTTATTCCGCTGGACTAGAAAGCCGGGCGAGTAGGAGGCTGCAGTGTTTTGATTGGCTTTGCAGACATAAACAAGAGCCGTACTTGTGCGTGACCCCTGGGCCTGACCCCAGAGATAGACGCTTCTCTAATGGGTGTCTCTTTCAGCAGGCGGCCAAGAGAGGGGAACAGAAGAGCCATTGTTTGCAGCAGGGAAAGCCAAAGCTCTCCCCATTTAAGTGCTGATTCTGGAGGAGAGAGCCACAAAATCTGAGAGAAACAGTCAGGGAGGGTTACTGCTGCCTTCAGGTTCACATTTGTCATAATATCTAAAACAAAATAAGTAAGCTTCTCAGAAAAGATGACTCTGCGGCCTACGGTCATGATTGTTATATGACTTGACTTGATGTGAAAAAAACACCACTAATTACCTCCTATTCAGACCTAAATTTCTTAATTTAAAAAGCCTAAGAGACAAGCAATGAGGGAAGAGTCAGCAGCTGTGCTTGTTAAGCCAAACCTGATTTGGATGGAAGTTGTTCTGTATCAACCACATCCTTTCACACACTCATGTGTATGTGTCGAGGGGCCAAAGACTGGTTTTTATGTTATTATTTTTGCTGTAAGCAGTTGGATATGTGAGCCAGGTGTAGATGAAGCATGAAACTGTACCTGGCGTGCTAAACAATGCAAGTGGCACGCGTCAGCCTCGAGGAAGGAGTCTGTACGGTGTCTGCTCTGTTGAAAACAAAAAGGCACCAAACTCCTGAGTGCGATTATTATCTTAAGGGCAGAAACTTTCATCTTGGACGGCTGTCAAAGTAGGTGTTGCGTAAGAACGAAAAGAAAGTCTCTGAATATTAACCAAYGCACCCTACACAGAGCAGTAACATTAACTACAACCTTAATATTTGCACGAGTCAGAAGTAGGCCTGCTTGGTGATAAATTGCCTCAGAAATTATCGCCATAAATGATAATATTGTTTGGAGACCATTTTAAACTAATATGATTGTGAAAACGGCATACTGCTGAAACTTTAAAATCACTTCTCACCTCTGGTTTCCTAAAATAACTGTGGTCACACACTGCTTACAGACGTTTACATAATTCAAGTAGTGAAAAACAACAACCTCTGAACGCAAAGTTCGGCACGTTGGTCTGAGGCTGTCCCGAGGCATCGCCAGCTAAAAGATGTGGGAAAACCGAAGTCGCTCCTCTAGCTAGATGGATGTTCACRAAGCTTAAATGCTACAGAGGTCACRAGACCATGAGCCTGGCAAATACCTGACGCCAGAGTGCGATTTTTTGATTTATTGAATATTGTGACAGGCCCAGTCAGAAGGGATCAGTTTCTTCCATGTTCTTAAAGCATTGAGGCTCTACTGGAATGACTGGGTAGGAGGGAAAATGGCTCATTCAGTTGTCATGCAGCACTTGCTTGTGTGCGCATCATACGTTATTTATTAAAGTTTTAGAAACCCTGTTGCTTTCACCAAATGAATGACCTTAAAGCAGAGGGAAAATGATGAAYGCAGTCTCTGCCAAGTGTCTGGTTGGCTTCAAACGCCTGCTTTGCTTCAGATACTTGGCTAATCCATCAGTTAGTTGCACCATCCAAAACATCAAACTCAGGAGGAAAGAGAGGGAAATCATTTATTTCAAGTATCACTGCCCCCCTAGGTGCAAAAATAAGCTGTACTCATTTTAATATAGTCAATAAAATTTTATTTAAAAAAGGGTACCAATAAACAACAAGAAATTCAGGAAAAAGAAGATTTGTAGAGTAAAGCTCTGTATGTACAGCATATTGCACTACATAACAAATTGTCTTAACTTCCATATGAATATTAACAACCAGGAAAAAAAAAAAAACAATAATACATGAACACAAAAATAGAGTGCACAGTAGAGTCTCGAAAACACACAGTCAATGTTTACAAAAATGCTACATTTTTGCTGGGTCTCATTTCTTGGTATACAGAGAGYGTGTGATAATCAAGACTTCATTGAAACTGAGCAGTTAAAGGCATATTCCAGGGTTTTTCTTTTTTTTAAAATACATGTACACTTCATCTGTTGTGTCAAAACAAACAAACAGGTAAGTAAGTATTTGATAGCTACAAAATTATTAGCCAAATCAAGCAAACCGTGGATTTTATTTGGTTTGCCTGCTTTCATTTCATGATGGGAAAATGTGCAAGGAATGTTACAAGTCCATTTTCTATCTAAAAAAACAAGTTGTTTTGTTCTCATTGACTTCAAAAGGATTCTACTTGTATTAAAGTTTACATTACAAGCATGAACTGTCCTTACAAAAACAGACCATTTTTTTAAGAAAATACAGTTTAAAGTTAAAAAGGACCACAAAGAGAAAAAAAGCTGTTATTGTAAAAATAAAAAACAACGATCAAAATCTTTTAAATTTTTTTTAAAAAGCAACTTTCATTTTATATATAAAGTGGACAATAAAATTCAAGACACTGATGRTTCCCATAAAGTACCTGTTCCACTCTTGGAACGCTGGACTCGCGTACAATACGGGCGCAGATTAGGTACCTCACGCTAAGCAATATCATAAAGAGCACCGTGGTGGCTTGTTTCCCTTTCCAATAAATCAACAGGCCATCATACCTGAACCTTCTTAGTCAATGCACAGATATACAGCTGACACGTGGCAAGATTAGCCCAAGAGAACAATTCAGAGTATATGCTATACATCAACACACAACAGATAAAAGCCCTACGGGATTTACAGAAACAAAGTACTTTCCAGTGCATACTGATTACAACAGATTAAGAAATCAAGGACAGAAAACAAGCTAACATTCTGTGATTCGTGTAGACTAATCAGGCAACCATTTTGTTTTTGTTTTTTTTAGGCATTTTTGAATTGTAAGGCCCGGCTCAGCCTGCTCCCCCGCTCTAGTGGGCCTGGCCTAACCACCTTGGTTGAATTGAGCAGAGTGTAGCCTCGATGTGGGCGGGATCAGAATATTAAATGCACGTGAATCTTATTTTGTTTAATTGGCGACACAACAATAATGGACAACGACAAACTTCAAAGAAATGTTCCAAAGATTGAACCAAATCGTCCAGTAATGTGGCGTTTAAGACAAGAGGGCAGGACGACGGGGAACGGTAAGATAATGGTAGCTAATGTTAGGTTCTTGTTGTTTGATAGCTCGCTACTGTTGTGTAGTTAAACTCGTGTGAAAAAAAATGTTAGTCGCTGCAATTGATTCATGTAAAGTCACTCTCATCTGTGACGTAATGCCCCTGGTCAGCGAATCCACCAATAAGCAGCAGTAGCTGAGGTCTAATCGGGCCAAGCAGACTGGCCTAGATAGAACCAGGGGTCTCAGGGTTACAGAAATCGGGGTGGAACTGGGCCTTAAGGGTTAATGCAAACATGCTGAACCTGAGTTTGAAGCCAAGCTGGCCTGGGTCGGGCTTTTCAGTGCAAAAATGCCTTTTGTCAGTCCTGTGTGTCTTTAGAGGTGGGTTTGATCAATGATCAGGTCCTATTCAGTTGAAAGTTTGAATTGCATTTAAGCTACTGCATTTATAAAAACACATATTGGGAATCTGGTAAATTAAGAGGCTGAAAATGATAATAAAAAAACGACCTACACTAGTTGGCCCATTCCTACAAACATCTCAACCTTTTGGAGTGAGTACTCCACCCAATGGCAACAATGAATTCAAATAGTAACAAGTTTATGCTCTGGCCAGAAGCAGAGGGTTTGTGCAGAGATTGCAGTTAGTGGTTGAAATTTCCCACAGCTGAAATTATTTGTAGCATCATTTCAGACAGCCCTTCTTCTGCAGGAGAAATAAGAGATACAAAATGTTCAGGCACAATGACAGCCAACTTGCTCTGCAAAGACAACCAGCCCGAGTAAAAGTCCAAGACCGAAACATTAAAAAAAGGGAAGAGGTGATTGCACACACAATCGTATACAGTAGAAACAGGTAAGTATACAAAAATAAATTAAAAAAGCAGAAAAAAATAAATTAAAACAAAGTAAGATAATGAGTAAAAGCCATGTCTTGGAGGAGCGGCTAGAAGAGGACGTCAAGCGCCACTGGTGAGACGAGGTGCTACAGGGACTGGCTCAGCGTTCAGGATCCGCAGGAAACTATTACCACAACCACATTCAGCGCACCTCACGCGCCTCTGACTGCAAACCCCGTAGCCCCTGTCACCACCACAGCCGGCACGTCAGCCTCAGACTCCCCAAACATGCACCAATACGTGTGTGCTAGAAATTGGCCTTGAAGATTTGCAAGTGAAAGGAAAGAAAAGGTGACAACACTGCTTTACATCTAACTGTGTAACAGATTCTCAAGGTTACCAGTAGCCCAAAAAGTCTGTCCCTGAGACACCTTAAGAGAAAATGAAAGAAAACCCTAATTAAGCAGTGATGAACTTGATACACTGTAAGGAGCAAGTAATTACAGACCCCTGATATGTACTGCTCCTTGGGTCCAAAAGAAAGCCCCATCCCCCACCCCCCCAAAAAAACAAAACAAAACAAAAAACAGCATCTTCAACAGTGTATTTAAACATATTCATATTTCAACAGTAATTACAGTCTTTTATACTTTTGTTTCAGACTGTTTCTCTGAGCCAGTGGTGGTTGTGTGTGCTGTCCCAAATCTGAACCTAAGCACTAGAGAGAATATAAGATCACCCAAAAATAATAATAAAAAAAAAAAAAACAGATGGGTATCGTAAAAGCAGGAGATTCTGTTTCACAGATTGTTTACTTCATATTGTTTGGTGTTCAGATCTGTCCTGCTGTGAGAAACAACCCACAAAAAAATATTATTTGAATTAAGGGACGTGACTTCAACTCGTTCTCTTCTTCAGCCTGAAACACTGGTTAGTGAAATTTCCAGAAGTGATTTCAAACCCAGACCGTGCTCAGTCAGGCCTTAATACTGATTATTTGTCTTGGTGGGGGGAGGAAAAAAAAGGAGTGAAATGCTGCGGCAAGGAAACCTTCATACAAGACAGAGATTAGTTTGGTAACAATCTGAACTCTTGAAGGATGGTGGAAGTTTAGTGCAAAAACAGTGGATCCAAAGTTCCACTTGAAGGGCATGGAGGTCTGAAAACAATCACATGAAAAAAAAAGAAACACCTAAAAAATAGAACTATAATCTCAGGCATTGGGCAAGAGGCTAAACTAGAAACTGATTATCTATGAAAATAAAAATCCACAGAATATGATTAAACATTTAAAGGGAAACGCTGATGAGAAAGTTTTATTAACTTTAGGTAAAGTCTGCTCACTGCTTGATTTTTCGCTCTTATTTAGTGCATGATGCTAAACCTCAGTCATTTTATGTATGCATCCAAAATTTAACACCCAAAGATTTTGATATTAAAATCTTCTCACTGTGTTATTTTAGATCAAATTTAGCAGTACAGGAAGTTGTTAATGAAAAACATGAGATTAATTTGATGGATGACAGCTGCACCTCACAATAATAAAAGAAAAAAACCCTGAACAAGTAAGACAGCAAACCTTTAATTAAAATCATGACTTAGCCTGAGTTGAATCATAACAAAAACTGCTAACTGAATTTATTTGTTTAATTATTTGCTTGACACTGCAGCATTTCTTTTTATGATTTATGGGTTTACTGTTCTACTGATCTAATCTATAACTGGATTGTTTGTCATTGCTTAGTAATCTTGTCAGTTTGTGTAACAACAAAGTGCAGACATGGCTTGATTTTTTTTTTCTTTCAATTCTTGTTTTGATGTTTGTCAGGTTTGCTGGCAGTAACCAGGCTTGTTAGACCAGACGATGACTGCCAGCTCCTCCCCATACTTCAAAGAAAAAAAAAGTCCCAAATGTTTGATACATAGCACACGACTAAAAAACAGTCCTGCCTTTCAACATTTGTGCATATTAAAAAATATATTTAGATGACATTTCACAGTGTGCCAAGCTTTCTATGTACAGAAAATTGTCCTCATTCCCAATATTCTAAAATATACTAAGGGTCAAACTTAACCTTGAAATAAAGAAAACAGAGGAAAGAAAAACAAACAAAAAATGTAAGAAATAATAACAATTTAAAGAACGAATGTTCCATAGAGGTGAGGTGCAAAATGTTTTGTTCTGAGACGTGGCCTCTTTGGAAATTAGTAAATCAACTTGACTGGTCACCTGGGAGACTTCTGAAAAGAAACAGTYGCACCACATTTCCTAACCGTCTCATCCTGCCTGTCAGAAATGTTCCAATTCTCCTTCTGGCAAAAGACACTGAATAAGGCATTCCCAGGGTCTGCAGAGGTCATTTGACAAGGATACATTTTGAAGTGCAAAAAAGTGAACACAATGTACTGTACAAAGCTACTACACCACATGCGGGCCAAAATATGAACATTGTCCTTTAGAAGAATCTCGGAACATCATGGCATCTTCTCAGAAAAAAAAAACAAACATGTGACCTTGTATAAACGTTGGTTGTCGCCGTCCCGCGGCGACCTTTTTTTGTCTCCTCTCCCAAACAGACCCGTGTTAGATTTGACAGTGCGAATATGAGTCCAGTTTCTCACCGAGATGAAGACAAGGAACGGGAGGGGAAGATTCCCCCCTCACCTCCGTCCTGCGACCCCTCCTCCAGCCATGAGCCCTCTATCAAACAGAAGGCTGAGGAGAGCTGCAGTCAGGCGCCACCACAGCGGCCCCTGGTTCCTTTGGTTTTGATGATACTGAAACAACAAGTAAAGATGAAAACACCACACGTTAAAGCACTGTAGAAACACAAACCTAAAACTGCGATATAAGATATTAGTTTTGGTTTTTCATTGTGAGATTTGCTTTATGCCRGCTGTGATGAGCGACCGGAGGAACCGGGTAAAAGGTCAACTAGGGAGACAGAACCAGACGCTGGAACGACGCTGATATTTTCACAACAGTCTGCTTTTGTCCTTAACAACACTTTTTAGACAGTGCTCTGTTTTCGTGTGGGATCCCAACACAGGCTTCCCAACAGACATTCATAACCATAAACACATTCATAATGCAGCCGTAATCTTTCTGGCAGAGACCAGCAGCCAGCAGCTGAGAACGAGACACTCTCAGGTTTGCAAGCCAATTGGATTGTGTGCGATTAGGGGGATAATGCTATCTCAGTCATTGAGAACCTGAGATAAGATAATTGCACTAAATGGGATTATGGGGCTCTTGATGAGGGGTGGAGAGTCTCTGGAATAATAAAAAATGTATCTGCATGAGAGGGTAACCACAGCCCAACAGCTCATCTGCAGACGAAAGACAGGCTCCACCACGCCTGATAGTGCTGAGGCTATTTTCAGTTCATACGCGCAGAAAAACCAAACGTTTTTTTCCAAAATGATGCCTGAGAACTCCCCACTACTTAACAATGTACATTTATAAGCTTCAAAACATCCACAGGCCAAGATAAGATTAACAGCATTTACATGTCTTAACATGATGTCCAAACCCTGACCTAGTAAAGAGCCCAGAWCTGCCACTGTGATAAGAGTGTGGGTTTGTATTTTCTTATCAGCTCAATGGTGAACTGAACGTTGCATGGTGTTGCATAAGCTTTGCCAGGTTCCAGCGAGCATGAGTTAATCTCACTTTCCTTTGGTTTATTCTTTCTTGTGCTAGAGAGTTTGAAAATACTTCAATAAAGAAAAGGTACAAGATTATAGCAAAGACTCCTATGAGATCTACTGTACATTTTGCCTGGGGATAATTTGATAAGGAGAGAAAAACAGGGAAATATCTATGTAAAGTGTGGATGACCGCAGTGCAAGCTCCTGCCAGTAAAACCCTCTGAGTTACTGTTTTAAAACTAAGATATATAAGATTAGTCGAGAGAAAAAAAGCTGAAAAACACGAAACTGGATTTTTATTTGAAGTGGATATTGAAAGTCTATGTAGAAGTGAAACAATAGAGAGCAAAAGGCTGCAGATGTAGAATGAGTCAGCTGAGGGATTTCTCATGCAGAGTTTGTATTTACATTATTTACATTCACACGAGTAGCCTCTCTAGTGAAAAACCGAACGCTCTCGTGAACTTCTGCATTTGGTTCTGTCAAGTTCAGCAGCTTTCACATACGGAGCGTAAGAGTGACAACAAGTGGAGTCCACAGACCTGTCGCAACAGAATCATGAGTCACGCCTCCAACCGTCACAAGAAAACAGGCTCTAAATTTAGCTGACGACAGTGCACTAGAGTCTAGCCAGATTCTCTGTGTGTCGTCACTTTGACACTAGGTTGATGTGCTTTATCAGTGTCCAGTACAGACTGTCTGTCAAGCCAGCTGCTCAGAAGCTCGGCCTTATCGCTTGAGCAAACAGGCCAGCCTTCTATGACAAGAAACTCTGGATTAGTTGTATCAGCAGAAAGAGAAAGGTCAAGCAAAAATGCAAACACGCAAAAAAAAAACCTTTGACAGAGCTATGACGCATATTGACATCCCCACCAAAACAAATCATCACAGATTAATAAATGGAAAGTAAATATCATTTGTGTTTACTCCATTCAAGCCCCCCACTCCCTCCCCCACCTTTCTACGAGTGCTGAAAGGAGAGGCTGCCATGGCCTCACTTAAACAGCAAAGAGATAAAGCCACAGACATACGTGCAAATGCACCCTCACAGCCACACACACACACACACACACACACACACACACACACACACACACACACACACACGAACAGCCACACTGGATATTCAACCCCGCTTTCAACACCTCCTATTGAAAGCACCAGGAGTCGTCTCTCTTAAAAAAACATGGCAGATGAAACCTTAACTCTGCTCCTTGCCCTGCACAGGCTGGAGCGGTCTTCCTGCCATTGTGACTGTCATTACCGCCGTGTCTCAAATGGCAGAGAAGCTAATGTCAGCCGTCCTCTCGGGACCTCCGAGTCCCCTCCAGCCCCCTCTCTGACAGAGGAGCAATTTATCTGTCAGCATCCACCAGCACTCCTGCGCTGCCTAATCCCTCCTTTTGCCGGGAGCGACGAGCTCCCAAGGAGAACACTTGCAGCCACACCGCTCAAAAAAAAAAAAAAAATCCATCAATAGAATGGCAATCAAAAGCCCTTGAATTGCTCAGGGACCAGCGTCTGCGCTCAATAATTCCCTCATAAATCGGCTGCTGTCAGGAGAGGCRGGAAGGAGAACGAACACCGTTATCACGTAAAAGTTGCTGCAGTGATCGTCAGGCAGCGACATAGTGAGAGGTGATAGACAGCAAAAGGCAGAGAAAACAAGTATGGGTGTAATCATGCATGAGCATGTGCATGTATACACACAATACAATGAAGTGCACAACTAATGCCAGGAATAGTCATCACAAAGGCTGCAAAAAAAGGTGCTATTTTAAACTCAACATAAAAAACAGACACAAAAACAATTATACAGTTACTGACAATGTGAAAAAAGAATAATTCTCCTCATCAATATTCTGTCCCGCTATGTATATCTATGCAGGATGTGACTACATGGCACCGTTTTCACTATGACTGTCCTCGCTGTTGTTTACTAACCCAGCATGAGAGCACAAGCCACTTCCTCTATCCCCTGACCCAGTCCGGCCTCAGTTGTGCGTCAGAACATCCTGGCCGTAGTTGCGATTCACAGCAAACCTACTGTCTCCCTGTKTAAGTGTCTGTGAGTCCCGCCGATGTACATGAGTCATATTTTCAGCTCGCGTATAAATAACACCTGGTTGATAAAACCCATGAGAAAACAGAAAACTGTCTCGCACTTCAAAGTCTGGAGTTAAAAATGTGAGTCACGTCGTATCTGTGACAGGGAGGGACCCTTTCAGGACGTCTACTTGATTATTTGAGGTGTGATTTTCAAACCTCCACTCCTCCTATACATCATTATGGTCTTGGCCCTCGAATCAAAACGTCTGYGGTTTGTAGACCTCTTATCTGGGAGCCTCCTGTGGCTGCTTCTTGCTGAGTGAAGACTCCCTGGAACCACAGCTGCTCCCCTCTGGGCTCAAGCGCCGAGCTTCGGGTTACAACATGTTTACCTACTGCTGCAACTTCTGCTTTTTAATGTACGCTTTAGAAATAAAAGTGAATGTTTGACTGAAAATGTATGTAAGGCCTACACTTCAAATAAACTCTTCAAATAGTTTCTGTATGTTTTAAAATCAAAGACAAAAAAAAAAAAAAAACCCAGTGTGGCCCTAACCACAGTGTGCTGTTTGAGACCAGGGATCCTCCATGCCACATGTCTCCACAAAACACTGAGGAAACAGGGGAAAGGAGAGAAATAAACAGGAAGAGGAGGCAGGGGAAGGGCCTGGGGTTGGCGGGCAGGTGGGGGAAGGGCTCTCCTAAATCTGCAGTGTCTTTGGGTAGAAGGAAAAGAGATGGAGGGGGTTGGACGCGGGGCTTAAGTTGTGCATGTGCACAGCCTCTCCAAGACAAACATGGAGCAAACACAATGAAAAAAGAACAAATGTTTGACCCTTCATTATTCTCTGTCCAGTAAACAGGGGGTCTTCATATTGAAGAGTGTAGATAGTCTGGTTTAAGTTGTTTCGCATTTCGTACACATTCAASTGTCATGAGATCCTACCTATTTGACATTCTTACACATAAGAAGACACGTGTGACTTCATGGCAGCAGACTTATTTTACTTAACTCAGTCAAAGGAAACAAAAAAAGAGAACACTTCCAACTTCTCACGTCTGTTTTTTTTTAATTCTTTTATCACCAAGTTGAAGGTTTGTTTCCTCTAAATGTGGCGTCCACACAGAYGTAACTTTGCATTTTATTTTGCTGGCACAGCATGTATCCCATCTAATCCAGAGAGATTTGCCTGGTGAAAAGTACATGGAATAATCCGTTATTCAAATATGGGAAAGCTGTCAGAGTAATCAATAGTTTGTGTGGGGGCACTAACAGGAGCGTATTACATAGCACACAGCTGTGGTGTCGTTTGTRAGTCGTACTTGTTTGCAGCCATCAAACACCCAAGGAATGTGTTGTGGGTTTGCACAGTCAGCTTTGTTCCTCCTCACCTGTTGTAAGTGTTCCCGGTGAAACTGGTCTCCKATCAGCTGGAGTTTCTGTCCGATGCAAACTTCCATGCTGCACGCCACGGGCAGCTGCCGGGGCAGCTGCTCCATCCCGTTTGGCTCCTCTTCCCTGTCTTGTTGCCTCGCCTCRAGGTCCCCGACGAGTTTGAAGCGTGCCGGGAAGTGCAATCGAAAACCTGCGTTACCTGTTAAATGTTAAGGCTGACACTTATTAGCTTGTAAACAACAGCTGGACAACTTAAACACAACAGACACCAGACAGGTTGATTTAAAACTAGGAAAACAAAGCTCTGAAAAGACTGCTGAGTGCCACGTTGTTCGCTGTTGTTTTATTACACACAATAATTTTTATAAGTCACTCGCACGGTAAACAAACYCACATAACCCAGACTGGGTCACGTCAAGGTCAGTGAGTTGTTATGAAGCGACTTTGGAGTGATTACTTTGGTATGACGCAAGTGTAACTTGGCTGTCACTGATAACTGGCTCTCTGAGTTGCACAGGTGAGCACTGCTGTCACATCATTTCAGTCACATTGCCAGTCTGGCGCCGTTTGAACGGCAAAGCAGCTGGGTACACTGCATACAGATCATAAAAGTGACTGTGAGGACGACTACCAGGCGCCAGGGGTGAGCTCTGTGCAGCAATATTGTTTCACAGTTCTCACAGCAACTCTCACGTTATGGTTCTGTTTTTATAACGCCGGCTGTCGCACGTAAGGCTACGTTCCCTTTTTCTCTTCTGAATCACAGCACGCCGTCAGCCTCACCGTAGAATAGTGGTCTGGGTTCCTCCGCGACTCCACAGGGCAGCATGCCGCTGTGTGGTACCAGGGCAGGGCCGGGCGTCTGCGTGCCCCGGTCTTTGCACTTTATCTCCCTGAAAGTCGAGCGCCAGCAGTTAGGATCCGGCTCAAACACATCGTCCTCCTCATCGTCCATACGGGGGGAGCTATGGGATGAACAGCCTTGAAAATGAAAAGATACAGAATTACTGTCAACCCGTGAACACTTCTCGATTCTTTAAACTAATTTGCAATAGAGTTGTTGAAATGAGCTCACACATTATCTCTATGAAGCCCTCACAAATCAATAAAACCACAATGGATGAGCAGGGAAGAAGAAAAGGCAAATGTTCTGCTTTTACTGTATTTGTGACAAATATTTCTGTGGTAATTTAAACAAGCAGCTCACTGATGTAACCTCACAATTCACTGCTGTTACACGACTCAGTCGAAGCACAATTGCATAAAAGGAAGTTTGTTTGAACAAAAAGCAACTTTTCCTCATGTTTGAGCTTCCTAAACTATTGTCCGCTGGTTATATTAACTAAAGTTTTTTTTTTCACCTTTTATCGATTCACAGCCTAAATATCTAAAGTTTTTACATACTGGCAATTCTACCATCAGTCTTACCACAATGAGGCAAACATTCAAAAGAACCCAGATCATAAATTACACACTGCACTCAACCCTGAGTCTTACAGTGGGTCAGAAAGTTATCAAAATATGTCTGAATTTCAAGTTGCCTCTCTAGTAAAAACCACAGTTCACCATTCTACAGGGTTACACCACCACACTTCCAAATTAGGGTCCACAGCAAAAACAAAAAAAAGTGTAATGACAGTCCTTGAAGAAAATCCTGAATCMCTCTCTCCCTGACCTTTTTCTAGCAGATCCCCAAGAAGGGGTTCTCAGCTCTCCACCGGGCAGAAGCAGGCTGGCATGTATGTTGCATGAGCAGACCTCACAGTTTAATGCTTTGTTTTGAAAAACACAGGGTGAGACCACGGGCTTAGTAAGAAAAAAAAAAAAAAAACACTCCTAGATCCAGTGGTGCTTTACTCCAGTGAGCAGCTGGTTGTTTGGGTCAGACAGTGGCTCCCCCTGCTGCTGACTCAATAACCCCAATATAGACCAGGGAAAAAATGGGGGGTTAATGGACCTCATTTAAACTTTGTGTGACAATGCACGCACGAAGACCCTGACAAAACTGATAAGGTGAATGAATCTCACGATACAGCTCTTGTTTATCAGAAAGATGAGCTCAAAGACCACATTTATGTTTTAAAAAGGAAGAACAAAAAAGATTTAAAGTCAAGTAAAAAAGGCAAAATCCAATTTATGCATATTTATGAACATATATTTGGTGAMAATGTACAATGAAACGCTTGCATGTGTTTATTACTGTGTCATAACATTGTAACAAACACATGACAGAGACGCTTTCACCGGCGGAGCTGCTGCCGGGAAAAGCCGGCAGCTACATTTCAAACCGTCGCTGTTTAGCGAATGACAGGCTCCATTAAACTGAAATCTGATTAAAATAAAAATCCTTCGAAGTTTCAGAATAAATGGCATGTGTCAAAACCAGTTTTGTATTTCGACAACTACTGCGCTCACTTTGTTTGTTTGTTGCTTCTTCCTCTGGACGATGACCAGTTGATATAAAGCGTAGCTGAACAAGAATTAAAACATATTTCCTTACCTGACAGGTGGCCTTTGTTACGACGGTGCCACAGCGACTTCAGTATCCCGCCAAGTCAAGAGAGTTTAGTCCCTTCCACCTCCACGACTACTTCCATACTGAGGGGRAAACTGCTACGAGCCCATTTCATGCAGACAGCGCTGCGCGGGTGGGCGGGGCGTGATGCTGAAAGCTAGTAAACACAGGGTGATTTACGTTCTGGAGCTGCGACCAATGGCTGCCTTTGTTTATGTCCACGTCCCGCCTTCTCGGTTAGACACGTGGATGGGAAATTCCCCCGAGCACAAGACTGCGTTCACGTTTCTATGCGCTCTTGTACTCACTAAAAAGCTTTCGCTAGCCGGTGTCATCTGCGGGTTTTATTTATGTATGTAAGGCGCTGCTGTGTGCTCAGTGAGATGCATGTACTGTATATGAGAGGCCGTCTAGGCCTTTATTCTTGCCTGCACAGTCACTGTCAAACTGATTTATGAACACTGCCTGTTCAAAAACTTGACCATTAAAAAAAAAAAAAAAAAAAAAAAAAATTAAAGGGACCCCCGATTAGTTATTTGATAAGCATATATTTTAACTGTAAAATAAAGACTAAAAAT
>NW_013952404.1:4851415-4853915 GCF_001266775.1 Austrofundulus limnaeus | reverse complement strand
CAACAAAAAGTGTCCAGCAGATGGCAGACAAGATTCTTCTTAAAGGGCTGTAGTTTTGAAATGGACTTTATGTTTTGAGGAATGTCATTCCATGMTTTAGTATAAACATAGAAGAAAGACCTCTGGCCGTAACAGTTTTTAAAAGTTAATATCAGTTGTCCTTTTGTAACAGATCTAGTTGAATGACCACTTCCAGAATTTGATTTGGGCAACAATGCACAGAGAGTTCCATAATTGGCACCTTGGAAATGGTAAATGTCCTGAACTTATAAAGTGCTTTTAAGTTCCTCCAGATCCCAAAGCGCTTTACACTACAGACATTCACCCATTCACACACTGATGATGATAAGCTACATTGTAGCCACAGATGCCCTGGGGCACATTGACAGAAGCGAGGTTGCCATGCAGCGGCACCGCCAGATCCTCTGACCACCATCAGTAGGCAAGGCAGGTGAAATGTCTTGCCCAAAGCCATGACAACTGACATGGCTGGACTGGGCATCGACCAGGACGGCTCTCCTAACCACTCCACCACAGCCATTCAAATGCTGCTAATATGCACCATAATATGCACCAAACACACTTTTAGGCTTGAAGTTTCATCTTTTGTCTTCCAATTATTCACTTTCCTTAACCCAAAAACATCCAAACACTGCACAATATGCTGTCTTGGTACAAAGAAGGATTAGCGCCACTAAAAATAAATAAATAAATAAATAAATAAATAAATAAATAAATAAATAAATAAATAAATAAATAAATAAATAAATAAAAAAGCATTCTGACTTTAAACTCACATCTCTGAGAAAAAAGTCAAAATTCTGAGAAAAAAGTTAAAAATCCTACTTTAATCTCTGATTTCTGAGGGGAAAAAATAAGCCTTGGTTTCGTACCACTTTGAAGGCGCAGTGTATTTCAGTCTATGGAATAGGATTGTGGAATAAAAATACCAGATCAATGTGAAATGATAAGTCAGTTTTTTGAAGAAACATGAAATAGAATATAAATATAAAATATGAAATTTGAATTCGTACGAAATGAGGTTTGAGTTCATGATGCTTTTGTTAAATTTTTTGTGTCTTTGTTTGTTTGAATATATTCTTGGGAAATAAGGGGCAGATATTATAAGATTTGTTCATCTTTCTGCTGTCTTTCATTTTATTTGATTTGCGTATTTTTCTTCTATTGTACAGTATATCGTTGCTTTGTTTTTCATGAGATGAAGATATTTCTAAAAATAATATAATTCTGAATTCAGACTTTAATGTCAGAATTCTAAGAAAAAAATGTCAGAACTCTTATTTATTTATTTATTTATTTATTTATTTATTTATTTATTTATTTATTTATTTATTTATTTATTTATTTATTGCTCTGTGTCTCCAATCCTCTTCTGTAGTCTTTGTCAGCACACTGGTCTGAAGTGGACAGAAAAGTAGTGAAAAAAGCAACCAAATCTGAAGAAAAACTTCAAAATATTACACGAAAGAAATTGGAAGTAAAATATATAGCAATTTTAGATGGTTTAAAGCTTTTCCACAGTACATCCAATCTCAACATCCAAATGATAATTTTGTAAATGCCTAACACTTTCTGGTTACAAACAACTGTGTGTTATCAGAAAAACTGGCAGCCTTTTATACAGTACATTGTTGGTAGAAGTGACCCAAATTTAACTGGGTAAAACCCAGATGCTAATCAGTCTAATGAAGCACCTGTGGCAAATAACATATAGCTGTTTGTTTTACAAAACATTAATCAAAATGGTAAGACTAAACGCTTTAACAAAAACCTGCTGTAGGTTTTCCAACTAATGCATGCTGAATCTTCAGACAACGTAAAAAAGTTGCTGACTGCATCTTCATCTTGCCTTGAAAATTTTCAGGTTTATATTTGATGGAGTCAAATGACTTCTGTGGAAAGAAACTTCACCCCACAAATCCCCTATCCCATAGGATTCCTGTCAGATGCCCCCAGATGTTCTTTGTCTATAGGTTACCTCCAGTCATGAGGTGTTTTGGTTGTCAAAAGAGGCAATGACTCAATATTAAGTCTTAATAGCTTATTGATACACAAATGACCAGAATATTTCTCAAGACTTTCAGAAAGTAATTTGCATTTTATATATTTTTTATCTGTCTGTAATTAAATTCCTATACGTGTCTTTTCTGTCTGAAACAGGTGTCTCCTGTGAAAGAGAGCCCATGTCTCACCAGGACTACAAAGGTTAAAATAAAATAAATACTAACATTTTCTGCCTTCAGGTGAGTTTATTAATTACCAACATGTTAAGTTGAGTTCAGGGCGGTTAATTGCAGCAGATATGTTGAAATGGAGTGCAGATGTTGGTGATCTCCCCCTCCTGTCAGCGCTGTCATGCCGATCAATAGAGCCTGGGACAGCTGGAGCTGAGGCCGGTGACCTCCTGCGTTCTCTCACATTAACCCTTCCCCCACCTCTCCTCTCCTGTCCTTCAGCTGTGAGATTACCAGTCCCACCA
>NW_013952404.1:4848922-4850770 GCF_001266775.1 Austrofundulus limnaeus | reverse complement strand
ACACACACACACACACACACACACACACACACACACACACACACACACACACACACACTCACACACAATCGCCTGCATTTCCAATGTAAAAGTTTGACAAGAAAAAAGTACTTGTAATTACTACAGAACACTACCAGGTTTTTTATTGAAGGGACAATGTAAGTTAGTGTTACAAAACCCTGCCATAAAAGCAGTAAAAGACACATTTGATTGTTTCTGTTTTGACAGATTCTTAATATAAAATGTAAATTAAACCCAAAACATACAGAATTGATAAAACTGGAAATATTTTAAGAAACCTCACATCATTTACATGATGCGTTGATGTGTGTGGCTACAATAAACAACACTGCAGGAATAATTAAAGTYATAAAATTGCTGCCTGTACAGACAAGTTTTATTAACTTATGGTGGGGAACCACTGCAGCTATGGCATCTGTTGTTGAAACATGTAAATTTTAAATAAAGCAACTTCTTGATTCAACGAAGCAAGTCATATCCTGTTTTGTTAAATGAAGAATGTTTTAAATACAATTATTTGCTCTGAAATGATTTAAAAGCATTTTTTCCAATATTTTCAAAATCTTCCATTTCATTCACAATTCACTCAAATGAAATTCCCATTTTAGCAGAATATTGTCAAACAGTAAAAAAATATACAGCTTCTGGCAAAAATGTGCAGCATATTCTTCTCTTCAGTGCTACACAGTGTTATCATGGACTTGTGTTTGCTTCATGCAGGCAASTGGTTATAAACAAATTCTCACACATGCCTGGAGAAAGCTTGAAGAGAGAGGRCAGACATCAGTTTATGTTACATCAGAAAGCTGTTACTGAATGGTAAGGCAGCACATGCACTAATACACACAAATACACACATAAAAGCAGGCAGGCACATATCTAACCACACACGACACACACATGGCTGCACAATCACATGCCCTACTTGCTCTGTAACCTCAAAAGCTCAATCTTTTTTTATGTCATTCCTACACACAGTTTACAAAAGGTGCACACTGTCTCAACACTAAAACATTTTCAGCACGTGAACTTYACCTGGAAACTTGGACAAATGGAATTTATTTGCTCCAACTGGTCATGTAACATAGGAACTGTGCTCTGAATATAAAACAGGTGGTTAAAATTAGCTCCTCATCAGCTTTTAACTCCTTTCTCTGTCCCCTTCGGTACCATTTAATTTGTCTGTTGCTTTAGTTTAAGCGTATTTAATGCAATGTCATAAGGACCAGCGTACTAAAAGAAATGCATAAAGTAATAAAGAAAGTCTACACTTTGTTCAAAATGATGGTAATGTGCCTCTAAATTAAACATTTGTAGGCAACGTTTGTGCTTTTGTTAATGTATAGAAACAGCCAAAGTGACTAAAGATTGGTCAACAATGGCAACGTCCAYGAAAGGGACATTTCAAATGGAGAAGTCAGCTCATTTTAATTCATTAGTACAAATTTACGCTCAGATTTGTTGAGTAATGTATAGGCCTTTTTGCACTTCAAGCAATTTACTGCACCCGGGTTCAGCGTGTTGGCATCAGCCTTTATGGCCCAGTTCCACCCCGACTTTTGGAACCCCAAGACCCATGATTCTCTCCCGGTCAGCCTGACGTCAGCTACTGATGCTCATTGATTGTCTTACCTACCGGGGGGAGAATGCTATGTCACACAGTTGAGATTAATTTTATGAGAATTGTTTTTAGCAACTTTTTTTTTCATGATTTTAACCACTCAGCAACAGTAGCAAGTTTCCAACCAACTACTGTATTTATTCATGTATAATACTAGAAATTTTACCCTAAAAAATAATCCATAAAGTGTGTGTGTGTGTGTGTGT
>NW_013952404.1:4844324-4848868 GCF_001266775.1 Austrofundulus limnaeus | reverse complement strand
TTATACTCGAGTTCGTATTATACATGAATAAATACGGTAGCTAACATTAGCTATCATTAGCTTACAGTTTTCTGTGTTCTGCCATCTCATTATAGAACTGGATGGTCCGGTATAAACTTTTGTACTTTTCCTTCAAGTTTGGTCTGGCCCATTATTGTTGTGTCACAAATAAAATAAGAATAATAATGTAATATGATCCCGGCCACATCGAGCCGGCACTCTTTCAATCCAAACACAACAAGGGCTGGTGTGGAAGGCCAAGCCGACTGGGGTCGGGTGGGCAGAGTTGGGCCTTATAATACAAAAATGCCTTATGCCGTTTTAAGTGTTTTGTTTACATTAAGTGCATAACAGCATTTTAGCATTTCTGGATTAAACTCTTTCAAACTTATCAATCAGGATAACATTTTGATATTCTTCTGCAAATTTGGCTGAACAAAAAAAGATGATTGTCAAATCTGGAGCTGAAAGGTTAGAAGACACGAGTTAAAGCTCAGTTTATCTTCTGAAAGTGTGCAACCCATCACAGTCCTCTCAGGCAAAAACATTATGAATAATGCAGCAGCCACGGAGAGGGGTAATTTTGTGCTAGAGCCCAGCCTCTTTCAGATATTGTGAAGGTGATGCTAGTTATGAAGCAATGACACTTGATCTACAAATGGCCACCTTTTGTAAAGGCTGTCTGGTAATCACGTATCCCTGTCTGGCTGCAGCCTGCCAGCCATTAAACACACTGCAAAGGCACACACAAAAGCCTTTATTTTAATGAATGGTATGTTAYAAACATAAAACAAATCACATTAAAGAACATGCCAGAAAAATACAAACAGTTATTTTACCCATGATAAAGTGTTTTGTTTTGCCACTATTTTTTGGTGAATACAAGCCCAGAAAATTAGAGTACTGTAATAAAATAATGTCATCTTAGCATGTCAGATTTAATGTGTTTCCATCCAAATGTGGCATGAATTTGAAACAAATGTTCCAAATGTTGCAACAAAAAAACTGCTTCCAGGACTTGTTTCTGTTATTTGAAGTGAAAAAACAAATTTAGCATAGAATTATCAGCAGGGGGTGGAACAGGCCATGTTGTTCATTGCTGTAGTAATAAAAGAGCAGTAAAAAAAAGGGGGACAAAACTTTGAAGATGAAATTACATATGCACTTCTAAGGCCTTATGAGAAAAAAGAAAGCAGAGGTCAGTAGGATATCATATGCATGTGAAGAGATTTAATTTGCAAATGTTTTTTTTTAATCTCACTTGGTTTAAAAACAGTTGTTTTGCWTTGGTTACATTTTAGCCTTTTCAACGTTGCATGGTATAACACTTTTACTCATTTTTTAAAAAACAGCTGTGAACATTTAGCTTATAAAAATGTCTCCTTATTAAAAAAAAGAAACTTAAAGACATAATTTAATTTGCCAGACCTTTATCCTAAAGCTGGAAATTTTATGATAAGAAACTGCGAATCCTGTTTTTCAGAAATTAATTTTTCATATTTGATCTAYGATTAAACATGTAAAATCACATGCTAATACATGCAATTATGTTGTAAAAGGAAAAAAAAACTGAATCATAATTTTTGAGTTTAAAAGTCTGTGTTTCAGCTGCAAAAAATGCCCACCTAACCAAGTTTTAAAATCTTATATCAGCCAAAAAGTCTTTTTGATCTTGTTTTGAGACTGATTTACAAAACAAGAACTGATTGTGTAAGAATAATAATCTTGTTTTCAGAATGTGTAAGATTATTTGTCTTGTTAGTCTGAAAATTTGACTCAAATTAAGTCAAAATCTTCTGCCAATGGAGTAAGAAAATCTTTCTGGGTAAGATTCTTGAAATTTGACTCATTTTTTTTTCTTATTTCAAGAATCTTACCGAGTAAAATTTTCTTACTCTACGGGCAGAAATTTTTGACTTAATTTGAGTCAAATTTTCAGACTAACAAGACAAATGATCTTACACATTATGAAAACAAGGCTATTATTGTTACACAATCAGTTCTTGTTTAGTAAATCAGTCTCAAAACAAGATCAAAAAGACTTTTTGGCTGATATAAGATTTTGAAACTTGGTTAGGTGGGCATTTTTTGCAGTTACTGCTGACTGGTGAGTCACCACGATCAGAGGGTAGCATTCGTGCACCGACATGCACACCRTAGATAAGACTGCAGGACTGCATGAGAGAGCTCACTGGTTATCCAGCCCTTTACAAAGGCATTCTGTTTAATCTGCTCCACACATTGAACCACGGCAGCTCAAAGGAGACATGTCCTTACAGCTGTGGACGCGACTCTCTGAAGTGYAGCAGCACAGCGGTGTCCACGGCCTCCCAGCACAGAGGCAGAGGATGAAGACCGCTCATCATGAATGAGTCGATCCCGCACCGGGGATATGTCTACCCAAAGAGCCCTCCAAACCAAACACAGGCCTTCAGGCGTGCACAAAGGCCTTTTCTCCACCATAAAAGGCGTCACACTGCTCTTTCAACACTTTGAAATGCTGATATTGTTTTCCACTGAATTTTCGTCGTGCTTTCAACATGAAATCCCCAGAGGTGTTAATAAAAAGAGATCAAATAAAAATAACAAACAGCTTAATATTTAATCACCAATGATCATTAAATAATTAGAATAAAGCTGATTACAAGCAGTACTCTTGCTTTTACAACCACAAAGATTCACCACAGCTGCATCACGATTTATTTATGTGCAGCTTAATTAACTGTGGATGGCTCAAAGGCTGCCTGCTGCTGCGTGGAGGTCCAGCGTAGAGACCTGCGAGAGGAGTGTGCAAAAGCAACATTAATGGCATCCATCATCAGCTACTAATTATGCTGCCCGTGGGCCCCGGCTGGATCTGGTTTCAGCTTTGGGCTGCAGCCACCAAACACTTAGCATTCATATTTAATCACACCTCATTATCCGCCAACAATGAACGAAGGAGGCAGAGACTTCACCTGATACGCCGGAGAGTCGCATACAGACAGGAAAAATATATCTCCCACACACAAGTATTGACACCTGCAGAGACAAATAGCGGTGACACGTTAGCAGTCCCCCAGTCAATGGGAGTTTGGAAAGAGGTCTCCCGTTTGATGTGACTCAACCTCTTTGATGAGAGGCAGTGCCCCGTTTCTGAGCTTTCTCTCCAACTTTCATGTGAGGTTTTTTTTTTCTGTATTTTCTGGTTCAAAGAGGAGCAAAACCAAACAGAGGCTAAGCCTTTATCCACACAACAACCCCTGGTTTGTTGCCGGGCTATCAGCTTAGAGTGATGTCACACTCCTCAGGTGTGAGTAGTCTGATGTTGGAGATCAAATATGACTGGAGTCTGCTCTGGCCACCTGTCCTTGTTCCTGTCATTCAGGTGAAAGAGAATATAGTGAGTCACACGCTTCACTCATCTAGAAACGTCTCAGCAGTGTGAAGCCTCACTTGTGATTTTCCTTTGTTTGGCCTTTGCGTGATTCAGTGACCTGCTGGGGGAGTTTACCAAATCTGATGTGTTTCAGCAAGCCCCTTAGAAAGGTGGGTCTGAGCAACTTGTACTCGGTTATCCAGCACTTTGTTTGTCAAGCTCTGCTGAAATGAGAGATGCTCTTTAAAAATGCAGGAGCTACTAAACTAAACAAAACAAAACAAAACAAAAAAACACAATACAATATCTTCTTTCCCTGAGCTGTGAATCAGCACTCAAATCTTGAATTCATTTAGAATATTTTCATTCTCTGTGCTTTTATTTATCTGGAATTAAAAATGTTCTCACAATGCTAACCAAAGTGCTTTTAAATATTAGGAAATCACAGCAAGTCACTGTTTGATTGATGATTAGAAAGTAGCAAAACACTTCAAAGTGTACATAAAAACAGGATTTAATATCTTACAGATGTCATAAATGACAGACATGACATGACATAACTAAATAAACATAAATGACATAAGACCAGAAGCTCCTCTTAATTCCGCATACTTACCAGTACTTCAAGACTCATGGTGACCGTGCTTTCTCTTCCATGCCCCGAGACTTTGGAATGTCCTCCCCTTTCATCTATGCTCCTCCCTCAGTAACATTGACTCTTTTAAGAAAAAATATGAAACCCCACTTTTTTACTCAAGCCTTCAGCTAAACATTTAGTGCTACCTGCAGCCCGAGTCTATAGTGAATTAGTGAATCCATTTCTTTTGTAATTCTGAAGACCTGTAAAAGTCCCTCAACCTTATTCATCCTGGAACAATCCCATCTCTCTAATTCACTGTATGGTCTTCATATTCAGACCTATCGCAGTCCTCTCCTATTCATCACTACCTGTTGTTGTGCCCTGTCTCCTACCTGAGCTGGGACGTATCAGTCTGATGTTTTATGTATGTGCTTGATGTTTTCATTACTGTCTATTCACTGATGACTGTACAGCACCTTGTGAGTCTATTTCTATGAAAGGTGGTTTATAAATAAAACTTTGCTTACTTACTTACTTACTTACTTACTTACTTACTTACTTACTTACTTACTTACTTACTTACTTACTTACTTACTTACTTACTTA
>NW_013952404.1:4831064-4844314 GCF_001266775.1 Austrofundulus limnaeus | reverse complement strand
TCACTCACTCACTCACTCACTCACTCACTCACTCACTCACTCACTCACTCACTCACTCACTTACTTACTTACAAATCTAATAAACCCATATTCTTACATGGCAAATGTCAAATTATGAAACATTTTATTCTGCTTTAATGAAAAAAGACCATTTTGAATGCAACACATCTTAAAAGAGTCGATTTGTTGTCAAACCTGCATAATGTGCAGAACAATGACGTTACTCTCACATCCTGGTGCAATAAACATCAAAAGTAGACAGTAAAATATTAAGGATAAAATTGGAAATATATTCCTAAACTAATTAGAAATAGAAATGTAAAAGWATAGTGTGTGCATAAAAGTTCACAGTGTTAGCCTCAGAAGTAAAGTGGCATGCAGTAATACATATTTAGTGTATGTACACAGTATGAAGTTCCTGATATGGAGCCAGTTAATATTTATGACTGTGGCTAGTTCAAATATAAATAGGAGTACAAAATGAATGAACATATATTCATATCAGGTGATTAATGCAGATCCAGTTTTTGATTAAGCCCAGTTCAGTGTTAAAAAATGTACACTATATGAACTGCACAAACCAAAGTTTATGTGTTYGAGTGTGAATAGAAGAAAAGAAGTTGGGACAGTGGCAACAAAATGTTGCAAAATGTCATAAAATCTCACATATTCTGGACCAACATGTTTAGACTGAACACAGATGTATCAGTGGACATGGATTAGTTGATCTGTGATTGGATTTAAGGTTTAATTTAGAGTTATCACCATTCAGTAAAAATGCTTTTAAATATCATACGAAACCTTGTGACGTAACACAAGTAACATAATAGACTGGAGGTGTCACAAGCTATGGCTCTGAATTATTGATTCAAGARAAGCAGTCTGATAGAAAATCAATGATTCAATTCAGATCCAATACAGTCGGCTGAAATCCAAGCTGTTGGGAAACGTATCAGTCCACGAATACTCCTTAATGTATATTCCATTAAAAATTTACACTCCCTGCTCCATGAGTGGGTCAAGCATGTGCACAAGTGTGTACGTGTGCAGAGATTGGTGTTTGAGTGGGGTGGGGGTCACTGCGTCCACTGTTTTTATGGCCTGTTGACTTGTCTTTTGGACTTGTCTTGTAGACAGAGTTTGTGGGAAGAGGGGGGTGACCTCTAGTCAGTGTTATGTGAACCCCCTCATGGACTGTGATGAAGTCAGATTGCCTAATCCTCGGAAAACAAAAGAGCTGTCAGTCAGGCTCAACAAGTCATCAACAAAAGGAGCAGCACCACCAGCAGGATGAGAATTTCATATGTCGACGTTCACTTATGAGATATCGACAGTGGAAAGACTACTGACTTCTGCGCTCGCGCTGCTAATGGTCTCTAAGTGTTTGCCGTGCAGAGAAAATGTGTTTTCTGTTTGGTTAAATAGGACAGATGAGCAGCTCATTAAGTCTACTCTGTGTTTTGTTGAAAGTGCTTTTGACAACTGGTCTCCAAGTGTCGAATAACAATCAATGCCTGGCTAAAGTGGCTGCAACTTCGCATGAGACTTCATTACATAAAATGTACTTAGACAGAATGAAGGAATGTATATTTATACTTACTGGCTTTCAGGAGAGTTGATATCAGGCGTCGTTTTATTGGTTTTTTATTTAAAGTCATATAACATTTTTAATTATTTTTATTTTTRTTCATTTTATTTTAGCATTTAGGGTGTGTGTTCAGCTACCAACACACCTAATTTAAGTTGAACATCTACAAAACTGACTGAGTTAGAGCCATTTTTATGCTGTTGTGGCGGCTATCTTTAGAGTTGACCCCAAAAAATAAAAGATGTGCAACTCGTAAATATTTATTTAACATTTTGAAGAAAATTTTTGGGGTTCTGTTAATACTGATTCTGAAAAGCACTCAAAGGGTTTGTTTTTTTGAGGTTATTCTGAAATGTTTTTGAAGGAAATTTTGTAACTGATTAATTGAATGTTAGTTGCAGGATTGTATTTTATGCTTTCTGATCATTTCAGCCTTAAAGTGAAAGAAGGCAAAGAGTTGGTGTGTGTTACCATGCGTTCTTTCTTTAGTCTAAAACACAAATGAGTTACATTCTGACGTCTGACGTAAAAGGTACTGTAACTCCTCCAGAGGTGTAACCAGGAAGGGATGAACATTATAAGGTCAATTCATTATTCTAGTAGAAAGGAGTTGTAAGTGTGTTGCAGAGTCTCTGCTTCAGAGCAGAGCTCCTGTGTCTTTTGTTTTGTTTTCAGCCCAAGGTCTTACGCTGAATCCTGTGTGCTGTACTGTGAACCTGATTGGAGTCAGAAGATTGAAAATACAATTTTTAAGAAGAAATCCAGTTGGTTTCCTGTTTATTTGGACACACCATTTTGAGTAACACATATTTTTCCTACATTTTTATAATCAATTTTGAGTGATGACTTATTTTTATAATTAAATTGTGGTAATGTTTAGTTAACACACCTCAAAAGACACAACACAGCATATGTTCAGTTAGACGGTGAGATGAATTGTTTAAGGGTTTCTGGTCATATGTTAGGGAGAACACCCAATTGCTGTGACAGATCACCCATAGGGGAGTGGTCAAAACCAGAAGAAAGTGTTTATAGGTGACTGGACTTCCTTGTTCGTGGTCATTTTGCAGAATAAAGTCTGTAAAAGGTCCCAGTAACTGGGCACTTTTTGGCTTTACTTCTTACATTTTACATTCAAGTCTGAATTATGTATTTGCTTCCTTGTCCTCTACACATTGGAGTAAATGAACATATAATACTTTTCAGATTCATTATAACTGGTCCACTGGTCCAAGAGATTCTGTTAACAGAAGACACAAACAAATACACACAGTCAAAAACATTATTGCCATTTTGCCTTTAGCATAAACTTGTCAGTTTTGAGATTTCACCAATTTTGTAATAAAACACTATCAATCGCTAAACATTATTAAACATATTTTTATTTCACAACAGCCAGCTGTTACATAACACAGTTTACTTACAGTCTGCAAATGTTACCACCAGTGTAATTTTAAGAAATGGAGACAAACAGTACAGAGAAAAGCCGGTCCTTCCAGCATTTCCACCTTCCTCTGGCAGACCTCCTACACCCTTTTTGGCACCGTGCCCCCCTGCAGGACTGTTCCAGTCTCGCTCTTCCACTTCAGATGATGTCATTCGAGCAGCTTTGTTATTCTGGTGAATATTTAACCGTGACTGGCAGGCAGCACAGACCAAACTGAAGGTAAAGGAGACATAAAGAGATAGTGAAAGTGAGCGAGACTCGTGTTTGAACACATTCCACGAGTATGAGGTGACCCGGTGTTGACCGCCCCACGAGGAATCCCTTTGATTGCGCTCCTATCTGTCCAGCGATCAATACAGGACCGCACTGATAAAAGAACACGGCTCACATCAAAGCGCGCGCCTGCCACAATGAGGAGGATAAGTAATAAAATGTCAATTATTAATAGAGGGGAAGGGTCTCCTTTCAAGTAGGAGACGACGTAGATAATGAAAATCAAACAAAATCCAGTGCTCCCTGATTCTTTCCTTGAGGCTTCCAAATCCTTAAAAGAAAATGATTTTTAGCTGCTCAGTACGTTAGATTAAAAAATGATCACACAGAGGACATGATGCTTTAACAAAATGTCCAGTTTTGACGCCTCAGCAAAAGATTCAACCTTCTGATAACCTTCATGCACCATCCTGCAGCTGTCATGAGTCTGAACCTTCACCTCCACATAACCCTGACATCTGCCTCGCCAAAACCAAGATTCACAGATTCATATTTACATGAACTTTTCACACCTCTCTGTGGCTTTCAATCAATACTTTCCCTCCAGGACAGGCTTTGTTCTTTCATCTTTTGATTCGGATTGTCAGACTTTTTTTTTCTTTTTTTCTTTCAGTTTGGTTTCAACCCAGCTGACTGTGAAGTTTATGTTTTTTGATGCAGCAGCTTGTCAGACACTATGATTTATTGAGCGTKCCTCTGATAATACAAAGAAAAAAGAAGCTGCAGTGCACTTACAACCTCTCTGCTGTTGTTAGACACTGGAAAACTTTCTGCTGGACTCCTCACTGTGACTACAATGTTAAATATTCATAGAAAATCTCAATTTATGTATTAGCATACATTTTTTATGTAGGTATTCCCATATGGGAAAAACGATCTATCATATAGCATAAAAATATTTCAATTAAAAAATCTCTTTTTTTATCTTTCTGCCCTCTCACTTTGCTCCCAGGCAACTTCCTGCTGTCTTTTCTTTTTTGTAGTGAACAAAACAAATATATTTACTAATGAACTTGGTGAGCGTTTCTGAGTCGTCCCTTCCTGTGAAGTTCACATGAAAGCAGATTATTGATTTTCTCCCTGGKTCCACCTCCAGTCTTACATCTCTGCTGGAACAATCTGAGCTCAGTAAAAGCTCCTGCTGTTTGTTTAGTAGCTGATCAGGGCAAAAAAASTTTTGTTGTGTCTTTTACTGAAGATCTCCATGTTCTTCTTGAATAATTAATTAGATTTCTACAGTATGATTCTGCATTTATATTTAGAATATTTATATCTAGTGTAATTTTAAGTAATTTACAGGAATCAGTAAAAAGCAAAACCTAAAAGGAAACAAAAGAGTTTACCTAACAATAACCAGCCCAGTGAAAGTACTGCTGTAAAAGTAAAGTTGGTCGAGCACTTAGCTGGTGGGGGTGGCTGCCACAACCCAGCAGGGATTCCAGGGTTTTATTTCCCACCAGATTGCCTTATGTGCTCCTTTTGACAGGCTAATGTGGTGACTCGGGATCTTCCAATGCTCAGCAGGGAGCGCCTGACCACCTGCAGCTGAAGGATGGCCCAGGACTGAACAAACAGACCCCTTTTAACTCAAAGCTAGGGTCTCCCAAAAACAGAGCAGCACCAAGACCTTCAGTAAAGAAGCTGTGCAAGAGTGAATACCAATCAGATCAATAGATCTGTCAATGTTTTTTTAGTAAAATCAGAAGACAAATTTAGACAACATTTAATTTGAAAGCCTGAAAATGAGAACAAAAAAAATCTTAAGGGAGATAAACATCTAATTTGCATGAAATAAACAAAATTTCCTTGTTTTGAAACGAGCAAAGTACGATGTTGTTTTCAGATTTCAAGCTGTGCGCGCGCGTGCGCACGCACACACACACACACACACACACACACACACACGCACACACACTTTTAGTGTACATTTGTACATGTGCAAGTATGTAAACTTAATGTTTGCATGATACTATGATCTCAAAAGCATTTTCTTGTATGTGCAAACAATAAATGGTTCAGTTTCTATCAGAAATCCACCTTTTCCTCTAACTTCCTCTAAATCCTTTTCAGCTCATTTGTTTTCTTTCTGTGTTTATGGCTCTTTAAAAATATACATAATAGTCTGTTGTGACTGTTTTGCACTGAAAATAGGCAAATTCTGATTGGTAACTACAGTATATAAAACAAGGCATGTCTTTTTTGTTCTTGCACANACACACACACACACACACACACACACACACACACACACACACACACATTCCTGTAGTACAGTATTGTGGATAACAAATTAAAGTGGAACACACTGTTCTTGTTAGGGTCAATGGATTTCTCAAAGACACTGTGGGTTTTGTTGCTTTCTTTTTGTTGACTCATGTCATGTACTGCCAATATTCTTTAGTTTAGAGATTTTTTTAAGTTCTGTTGCATTTCTTTGGTCTGTTATCAAGTGTATTTTGCTTTCTTAAAATTACCAACTTAAGTGAATTTTAAGCATGTCTGATATATGTTTTCTCCCTCAGCATTTACTGTAGTTGCACCATTCAAAAGACCACTTACGCACACATCTCAATTTCTCAAATTGTAATTATTGCCAAAATTACTGTTTTCTCAGAATGAAAATGGTATTTTTTTTTACAGACACATCAATTATTTTTCTAAGGAATCTCAGCAAAACACATATTAACTATATTATATTATATTATATTTTTACTGTTAATAGTAGTATCATTGCTGGTTAGTGGCAATTTTGTTTTTTGTGCGTTGTCTATAAACTAGTGTGTTCCACTGATGCTGACACCTGAATATCCCCTCAGCGGGACAATAAAGGGTAATTCTATTCTATTCTATTCTATTCTATTCTATTCTATTCTATTCTATTCTATTCTATTCTATTCTATTCTACATTTGTCCTAAATTATAGAAGCCTTTATGTAAGCAACAACCTCAGTAACTTGAGTTTTATGTTTTAGTTACTGAAAGTGCCTGACAGGGATTTCCTGTAAACAAGAGCATAAAAAGGTTTCTGGCAGTTTTTCAAGAATATACCCGTTGGCAGCTTTGTACCTCAAGACAAAAAGAATGATGTCATGCTCACTCCTGCCCACCAGCAATGGCAGTTGCAGGTCACTATTTTTGATAATGGCAGAACAGTCACTACAAAATGTCTATAATCCATTATAAGTCTTGAAAGGAAGTCGTGTACAACACTAAAAAAATCCATCCACTTTTGTCAAATTGCTTCAAAATGTCCTATCGTCGCCTCACGTGTGTAATTCCACTCTGGTGTGATGAAATCCTCGACTTATGATGAAAGCTGATCTGCAGAGATTTCCCTAAGTGATATCATTCCTTTTCTATTTTTTTACATGTCACACTTAATGATGAGATGAAGAGAGTAATTTATTTATTTTCTACAATGTCCTTCGTTGTGTATAACCTGAAGCTTAAGTAGCATGTTTTTTTTGCTATTTGTTTCATGGTTCATTTAACAAAAGGACCCTTAAACTGTTTGATTTTACCCAAGTACTTTATCTTTTTCACCTCCTTTTCAATTGCAGCACTCCACCCACTGACCCTCATTGTCAGGTAAACACCCGAATATTCACATTCCTTCCCCTTTCACTCACACGAGACTCATCTCCTCATGCTTCTATTGTGACAAAAGAATCGAGGTCTGTTATTTGTTTGTTCTTCCAGCACACACACCCCCCCACACACACACACACACACCCCAAGTTCTTCACACCTGAGTGTGTCTCTGTGGCCCAGAACCCAAAAAGGAGATTAACTAACCATCACCACTTCTCCTCCCCACTGTCTCCTCGATGCTCTGCCTTCACCTCCGCTGACCTGTCTGCATCTGATTCAAAGTCCAGGGTAAGGTTACTGTACTGGGGGGTGGGGGGGGGGGGCGCTGACCCACAACAAGGAGTAAATTGATGGGTCACACGAAGGAGAGAGAGACACCCCCCACCTTGCAGCAGCCACTGATGTCATGGCAAAACGCCTCAGGGATGGTGGCAAACGGGTGATGTCATGGCACGCTTGAATGTCTGATGGGTGGGGGGATGGAGAGGAACAAATGTATGAATGTGTTTAGAAAAAGATGGATGATGGCAATTCACCAATAAACACGACGAAATACGCAAAAGGAGAACTGCTGACAAATGTCCTTTATGGTCATAACAGGCACTTCAACTAAAAGCATCAATGATATTCAATCATGATATTCTCTCCATGGGCTAACAAGACCTCGGCAAATGTATTCTGTCATTTTCAGATGGAGGTGAAAGCATTTTTGTCACTCTGAATGGGGGTTTGAGAGGAATGCTTTGTTTGTTTGGAGGTCCGGTGACACACAGCAGTGGTCAGTATAAGTTGCAAACTGTGACCTTGTAAAAGAGAAGTGATGAAAAAGTAATGAGAGGAATTTGACCTAATCTTTTCTCTTCTTTTTACTACGTGGAAAGTCCGACCTTATAGGTTACCTTTTTTCTAATACCATCGTTTATTCTGGTGTCATATGTGTCATAAAACGCACCCCCGTCAATGTCATGCCCAACTGAGGGGATCAAAAATAGCTGATCAAAGTGCGTGGTGGTACCATCGACTGTGTGTGGGTGTACAGGCTCAAACATGCAAAAGCAACACAAACAGGTGCTATGAATGTGCACACACATCCTCTGAGATCGCACATTCCAACACAAGGCTGAGCCAGCTCCTCCTTCTCCTCACAAGCCCCGTTTAAAAACTCTTAAGACTCTCAAACACTTTTATTACAGGATCGCCTTACATCACCAAGCCAACGGTGAAACATTAGTGGGAGCAACATCTCTGCTATAGATTGTGCTGCATAGAGGATGAGGTCATGAAGTAAAGGCATAGCTGCTATGCCTCACTGTCACTTTCCTAATTGGAACGACAAGCAGGGTCTTATCTCTCATGCGCTAAGATCTTAATCTCTTCAACAGGATCGGTGTTGACAGTCCTCGCCGTGCACATACTGACACAAACATCCAGCTGTATTTGAGGCATGTTGTTGGTGTAACACAAGGCCGAGGCTGAATGGTACATTTCAGGTGATATGCTGACCTCTGTAAGGGCTAGGTCGAGGCAGAGGGCACTGAGTACATTTGAGGTCTGTTGTTGTGTTCTACCTCGAAGCACCAGTTGTCTGCTGGAAAATCTTCATGGCTGCAGTTTCCACAGCTGTTGTTCGGCACTGCCAGACTGGCAACAAAATTCACCAGGGAAGTTTTCCAGAATGTCTGCCAACCAAACAGCTCCACCACCGTCCTCAGATGCACCAGGGTGGGTACAACAAAGATACAATGTGATGCTAAAGGCTCCTTTAAAGGCCATCAAATATTCATCTGCCATGCGGCACTGAGCTCCAGGCTCTGCACCCTCAGCGGTTCACGACAAACCACCACCAAAACCCATCTAAAAACAACACAATAAAGAGAAAAGAATACACTTAAAAATCAGTTAAAATTAGAGTTTAATTAGCACGTTTTCTCACCTGCTTGCGTTAAGCAGTGTTACTAATGTTGAAGGAAGCCAATAATGAAGGCACTAATGACATCACCAGACCGACTGCATGCTTCCATAACTCTGGTTAACTGCAATCTGTCAATAAAAACTGCCATCAATGAGTCTAGCAAGGCTAATTCAGGCTGTGACCAGAACTTAAATGTGTTTAGAGCTGCTTCTGAGGCAGTAATAGGCTTTGCAGCCTCCCAGACTCCCTTTAAAGATGTTATCAACTTATTAACAACCACAGCAGAGCTTGAGCTGTTCGCCCAAAGGCTTCGTCACCAATCAATCAGCTGTGGCGCTCGGTCAGATTGTTGAAAATTTATGGTGGCAATTTTCTTTTTCGTTATTAAATGGTTGCCAAAATCAGTTTAGACTGAAATTTGCAAAGTTAAGATGTGTAATATTCAAAACTCTTAAATATTTCATCCAACATATTGGTAGCACTGACTGTCAAATTTTCACCAGGAGGCAGTATTAGGACATTTTTCACACTTCAGGTTCAAATGAAGTTCATACCTCTCCTATCAGCTCTGTGTGCTTGTTTACACACTGGCCCCGAGGTGGAAAACATATTTCACACTTCTGTCAAGACTGGTCAGTGAAACTATAAGTAAATATGTACATATGCATGTATATAAACCAAACTGCATATATATCTGAGCTGAAATACAATGATGGAATTCTTTAATCATGTGGGGAAATATAATTTACTTTATTTTTAATTTATCAATTGTTCTATATCCTTTTTAAAACTTGGAAAAATCTTAAAGTAGGGAGGGACAAAAATACACAATTAGTAGTGTTTTAGTCAAGACCACCTAATCCGAGACTCAAGACCAAGACCACAGTGTCTCGAGACAGAGACAAGACCAAGACTTTTAGGGCCTGGATCAAGTCAAGACCAAGACCAGAAGAAAATAAAAGATAGTGCCATAAAAGATGGAGTATTCTGTATACATGCTTGTATCATGAGTGGAGTTTTTTTGTTATGTTTCTTCCTGATTGGTTCCTGCGCTTAATTGCACCACCTGCGTGCAATCCTGTTGATGACATCCTGGGTTTTAAAAGCGTCTCCAGATGGAGGAGTCTTCGCTGATGCATAACATCGTTTGGTAGTGCTAAAGCCAACTACAAGTTATTGAATATCCTATAGTTGTTATTGACATTTATGTCTTCTTGTTTTCTAAGGAACCTCTYGCCAAGTTTACCGTTTGGAGTTTTTGATCTGCCCAGGATTATCACAACAGGAACCAAGGAAGATTTTTGCTTTGCCACTCTGCCTGAAGAAAACACTTACCTGATTAAAGGAAACCTCACCCCAAAGCTTCATCCTTCTCCAAGAAACCTGTAAGAAAGACTTTTCAATTTTTCTATGAAAATATTTTATACTTTCATTTTGATTCATTTTTGGAAAAGACTCACCTGGACTCTTCCCCTTTTTCAGATCCGGACTTGTATTTATTCCCCAGCACCTGTAAATAAAATCACTTACTTTTTCATTCATGTTCCATGTTTGTTTACTCAGTTTCCACTCRACTACCYGACTATTTTGAGTTCATGTCAGCTTGTAGCTAACCTAATATAKATCTAATATTGACAAAATCTTTGTGTGAGGGCAGCGGAAAGAATTATGTTTCAGAGGCAGATTGTTAATGTTAGTGGCGGTAAAAGTTGTTTACATATGTAAATTGGCTCATATGTAAATTGGAAGCCTTGGGGCTCCAGAAACCAACTGTAAACTGGTTCAAGGACTACCTAGATAACAAACAGCAGTATGTAGAAATCGGAGGCATAACATCCACTACAAAAGTGATTTGCGGAGTCCCACAGGGTACCATTCTCGGACCGTTTCTATTCCTCAAATATGTTAATGACATGTCTGCTGCTGTATACTGCGAGCTGCTTTTATATGCATATGACTCGGCTGTCCTAGCAGCTGGTAAGGACACTAGAAATTCAACAAAGCCTAACATCAGAACTTCACTCTATCCACGAATGGCTTACAGACAACAAGCTATCTCTTCATCTCGGAAAGACCGAAACAATCCTCTATGGATCCAAAAGAAGGCTCAATGGTAAAGATCCACTAGATGTTAAATGTGATCGCCACCCCCTCTCCAGCAAACCWAGTGTTAAATACTTAGGTGTGGTGCTGGATGAAACTCTCAGGCAGTGAAACAACTGACACTGTCATCAGAAAATCGAATGCCAAACTTGTTTCTGTACAGGCAGACAAGACATTTCAGCATTAAAACCAAAAAAATGCTTATCTCATCTCTCATACAAAGTCATAATGACTATGCATATACATCATGGTAAACAGGCCTTCCCAAAAAACTGAAAACTCAGCGACAGACTTCACAAAATAAAATACTCCGGTACCTCCTGAATGCCAATCCTCGTACACATATAGGTCACTCTGAGTTTGTTCAGGCTCAACTGCTTCCAGTTCACCTCCGAGTAAAACAATTGAAGCTAAATCACATACATAATGTCCTGCACGGTAAAGCTCCCTCCTATCTTAAGGCCCTGGTCACTGTAAATGAAAAGTGCCACAACACCTGATCTGGCCCATTGTCTCTAGTTATCCCCACCTCAAAATCCTTTGGTCAGACTTCTTTCAGCTATTCCGGAGCCAAAGCCTGGAATGATCTCCCAACACACATACAGTCAATAAACCGCATGGAGAATTTTAAATCAAAGGTAAAAGCTCTTCTACTAAACAGTCTCCACGAAGAGGAGTTAAATCCCTTCACTATGCCCTCGAACTCATAAACTCATMTTCTCATATTCTTATCTGTTCTGTTGTGTCTGCATACCTTTCTGACTGTCAGAAACTTAATGGCCTTTTTCTCCATCATTGTACCTSGCTTTTTATCATTGTGTCTATATTCTCCCCCATAGAACTCTGTCACTTAATTTTTGGACCACAATGGAAATAAGTGTTTCTCACTTTCTTGTGTTATTCAAGTACTAATAATGAATGTACTAGATGTGTATGTACATATAATATTAATGCTAAATAAAATCAATCAAAGTTTGATGTTGTCCCCACTGTCTCTGAAAATGAAGCACTGCAGAATTTAGAAGTTGCTGTAAGCTTTCTCCTGGTTGTTGTTGTTTTACAACAATATTGTTTTTGTAGCCAAATTGTTTTACTTAAAATTTTGCRGACATCTGCAACCACTCCCAGAGAACCACGGTTCACTTTCCTGGAGTGCTGCATGCAAGTGAAGGGAGGTGGGGATGGGTGACAGCCCGTAACAAAAATACATAAATAGTCAGGTTTGAATGTGAATTAGTAGCTACATTTTAAAAACAATGAAAGCAAGATTGTTAACAAATAAACTAGACAATAATTTGGCTATTTAGTGATATGGAATAGAACAGAAGAATAGAAACAGCCTTTATTGTCCCATGTGAGGAAATTCAGGTGTAGTGGCAGCAGCAGATACATACATCAATCCACAGAAAAGTATTGCTATGTGACATTATCAACTGCAGCAATAATAATAGAATTAAAAATAGTAATAAACAGATCAAAATAAATATAGGAATAATAATTACTGTACTGGACTATCAAGATGAAATTGGATAAAAAATAAAAATAAAAATAAAAGCAAGATACTGTGCAGAAAAATATAAATTACAGGAAAAAAAACAGTCATGGCAGACTCATGATCAGAGAGAGTGTGCAAAATGAGTCGAACTCAGTCATTAAGTCAGTGTTCCAGTACAGGAAAAGTGATGTACAATTGCCACTGGTTATTATTTATCTAATGATTGGGAGGTGGAGTTGTTCGGCATGCAAACACAAAGATCTCTACCTCCCACTCATTACATATTTCCATAGCTGTGGTCTTGAAATAAAATTCAGAGTCCTCAATGTCCGAAACAGACAAGACTGATTACAAAAGCTGTTGAGTTCGAGACGAGACCAAGACCATCAAAAAGTGGTCTCAAGTACTACAACACTAACAATTAGAGCAAATAATAACTGATTTTAGATTTATGCTTAAATTTCTTTTTAACATCATTTCCAAAAATGTGCTAATTTTTAATCCATTAAAACCAAGAGCATAAAACAACCATCAAGTTTATCAAACTTTTCTGATTTTCTAAATCAAAAATGACCTGAATATAATAATCTCCTGTCATTTAGAACCTGATGTGTAAGGAATGTGTTCCAGTTTGGAGCCTGACTACAGTAATAAACAGATGGGAGCATGTACACACACAGGTTCACAACGGAAACAGAATTTTGTTCTAACCAGAATTTACAAGGAAAAACCAAAGCAAAGCAGGAAGAAAGTTAGTCACGCATATTTCAAAGTCTCATTATGATCATACATTTGCATTGGAGGTATAGGGTGTCAGAATGGTATTATCATACTCATGCAA
>NW_013952404.1:4821566-4829418 GCF_001266775.1 Austrofundulus limnaeus | reverse complement strand
ATAACCAAAATTTCTTAAGTACAGTAACAAAGTATTTGTTTATAACAAAGTATTTGTACTTTGTTACTTTACAAGTCTGGACGGTTAATTTTATTCAAACATTCAATGAATCTTGCACAGGAGCCCATTAGTGATTAGTGATCAGTGCAGCCATGAGTAACCTGAACATGCAGTTATAACAAATGGTTATCTGTCCACAGAACAATCAGACATGATTTCATCTCAGGTGGATGAAAAACTGAAAACAGTCTGTCTAATAAACTCATCAAACTATCACCAACTATACTCAACACCAAAATGTGGCCTAAGTTCACCATCACTGACAAACTCTTCTTCAGTAAAAAGCTGGATAAATGCTGTCATCTGGTTTTCTTTTAGCCTAAAGACACAATGTTTTGTATAAAGTTACATTTATTATACTCTTTTTTTTATTTATGCACTTTTTCTAAATACTTTCAAAGACTTGTTATGGTTGTCCAGTTGGCTTCTTTCAAGTTTCAAGGATTTTTTCGGAGCTTGGTAGAACTTTTTTTTTGTCATGAAGTAATCTTCATAACCAAACTAAAGCTTAAAACATTACCTGCATTAAGCTTTGTCTCTTTGTGAAAGTTTAAAACTCTGATCAACTCTTCCAAAGAGTAAAACTGCTATTCTTTAGCTGGACTTGGTAAATATACTTCTGTTGACTTTGACTTAATTTATATATTTTATAATTATTTGTCATTTTTTTCTAGTAACTTTGTGGCACATGGACCCAGTCTGCCTTAAATAAGAGGCGCTAATCTCAAGGGAATTCTTAGTGTTTGGTTAATGAATGAATGAATAAAAGAATTAATTAATTAATTAATTTTAAAAAAGAAATGTGTCCATTCTTTCAGATTCCATGTTCATTTTACAGTTGTTTTAATGTCACCCACACTGTGTGGTTTAGTCATGTTATTTCTTTGCAAGTCAAATCAAGGAGGAAGTCTATGATGCTATATCAAGTGTGTACTGCTGTGAAGTCAAACAGGAGGAATTCAGACGAATTTAATAACAGAAGCAGCCAGAGGCTCTTAAAAATGTTTATTTTTTTCCAACTTGTGATGAAGTAACTTGCTTCTGTAAACATCTAAATCCTTAAAACGATGTCACCGCTGCTCATAAATCCTCGCTGGCTGCTTATTGTGAACATAATTACTCTGCTGTGTGGGATTTGGCAGCAGAACGGCCTTTGTGAGGCAGTGGGTGAGTAGCTAAAGCTTACATATTAGCATTTGAACACATTGTAGCTTTGTTAATTCTTTATTTGTTTACAGACAGAAAGTGGTTCAAAGACATGCTGATTATTACTGCAGAAAATATTACTGAAAACACAACTTTTCCTTCAGGTGAGCTTAGAAATACAGCACAGGATTTTTTTAAAGTTAAAAACATGAAATTAAATTGTGAGTTGTGGTTTCATGTTTGTGTTGCAGAGGTTATTTATCACAATAAAAGTCAAATAAAACTTTGTTTCAACATTCTGGCAAACAAAACTAATGCAGGTACTAACGTCTGTGTGGCTAATATTGATGATAGTAAAACTTTCATTATGGGCAGTTTAATAATTGTGAATGTTTTGTTTTTAGGTTGTTGTCATGAGGAACCTTTTAACTGCACGACTCATGTGAAATGGATCAGCAATGACAAATATACACTGAATGTGAAGTTATCAGCTTTGATCCAACATGATATCATCGTGCTGCAAAACCCAGCTTGTAATTTCTCCTGCAGACCATCAAAGTTCTACAAGTCAGGTACTGGTCCCAGGTTTACTGTTGATGATGATTGTTGAAGGACAGCAGTGAGAGGCTGYCACCTGCTGGTGTAAAGCCACACATCTTTTACCTTCTCATCCTGTGACTTTAGCTTATTTGAATCAAACAACACACCTTTCATCCTGCAGGTCTTATACTCCAGCTCCACAACTGCCTGAAAGGAGGTAATTTTTCCAGTCTGCCGCAGCTGTAATGTTGCATCAAGTGTCAGCAGAATCTTTGTCCCAACAAGATGTTTTATTGTGTTTTAAGGTGGGAAGAATATTAGACTGAGTCTAAATGACACACTTGGAGAAAATGTATTCCTGGAGAATATGACACATGACGGTATTTAAATGATTTTATAAGAATATTTCAAACATTTCTCTGTGAACATTTTATTCACAAAGTGTTTCCAATTGTGTGCTTGAGTTTGAAATGCAGGTTATGAGTATTTGATTGACAGTGGAGTGTATCCAAAAAATGTAACTTGTAAACCGGCACAAAATGGATCATCATCACCAGAATCAACAACACCAATGCCAACAACAACAACATCATCAACAACAACACCAATGTCAAAAACAACAAAAATATCAACAACAACAAAAATATCAACAACACCAATATCAATCACTGGTAAACCCTCAACGAGTCCTGCAAGCCCAGAGCAAGCAGTGTAAATATCTGTTATTAATAATAAGAATTTAATGATACTTTATTTAATCACAACATTGTACCATGCTGAAAGTAATTAGTTGTGTTTTCATTCCAGAAACATCATGAGCAATCTCACTTCCTTGGTGGAGAAAATGGGCAACTCCAGCACAGCCGCCATCAAAATCGGCAMCATTACAGGAGTGATCGCAAAACTGCCGGCACAAAACGCCACCGGCATGAACTTTGGTTTTACAGCGAGTGGGGATGTGAAAGTACGCAGCATCTGTTGACACAAGGGTTCAAACATGGTACCAAGATGTTGTAAATCACTTGATTTCTTATTTTTATATCTGTTTTTTTTTTTCAGACGTTTAAGGAACAGAATGGAATCGGCTTGTCTAGGATGATAACAATTCCCAAAGAAGCCAGTGAAATGGCTGTAAACAGAAGCGGCAAGTTTGCTGCAGTTCTACTTTTTCCAGAAATGACCCAGGTAAGACTGAGGTTGATCTGACAATGTATTTACTTTTCTATTTACATCCTGATTAAACAGAAACTGTATTTCAGACACCACTGGGTGAAAAGAACAGTTTCTTTTTCAACAATGAAATCCTGGGAATTGAAATGGGAGCACAGATTTCCAATCTCACAGAAACTGTAGACATTCAGTTTAATAATGTGAATAAGGTAAACAGATTTTAAATCCTTCTGTAATCTTTAGTTGAACAAATTAAGTAATCTGATTTTCTTTTTTTTTAATCCCTGATACAGAATGGAAGCAATGCATCTTGCAGGTCATGGGACGGCAAAGGTAAAATTATTTGGAACACTTTCTAAGAAAGTTCAGCAATTACCTTTTACAAAAGGACTTGTGAAACATTATAAATGTGTACTTAGGTGTAATAATGAAAGACAAAAGCTTACAGAACACACAGGAAAAGACTGTAGTAATTTACTTTTAATATCCTAACAAAATGAAACCATTATATAAATAATAATTATGTTTTGTCTGCACATTTTACCTTTCATCTTCATTCAAACCTGCTGCRATTTTTAAGGTGATTCTTTATGCTAAACTTCAAACCAATCAAAAGTGTGTTTGATGACATCATTCTTGCCTAATACTGTGCCATGATCCAATTTTACCTTCTACTTTATGTTGCAGCAGCAGGGARYAGTTCAGTCTGGGTCCCAGATGGTTGCCAAACAGTGGAGACTAATGACAGCATCACCTGCAGATGCTCACATCTCACATTTTTTGCCATACTCATGGTAAAATGGCTGCATTTCCATTTTTTCAAGTTATATCAGCTTTTTACACAAGAACCAAACCTGTCTTTCTGTTTGAAACCAGTCACCCATACCAGCAAACAYCAGCGCTGCTGATGCAAACAATCTGAACCAAATCACTAAAGTCGGCTGTGGTGTTTCAATGTTTTTTCTCGGAGTGGCTCTCTTCATGCATTTTCTCCTCAGGTAAGAAATGAAGACGTTTCTGTTTGGGTTTTAATCCTGCAGAGCTGCAACCCTTTGCTGACACAAATTATCTCCCCAGAAAAAACAAAGCGAGCAATGCTGCAAAGATCCTGGTCAGTCTCTTCATCGCCCTGTTCTTCCTGAACATTTCCTTCCTGATCAATAAAACAATCGCCGGCCTGAAAAGCTGGGCTGCATGTGTGGCGATGGCAGCGTTTCTGCACTACAGCATGCTGGCCACGTTCACCTGGTTTTCCATGCAGGCGTTGCACCTGTACCTCAGCCTGCATAAMGTCCCTGCAAACATCAAACAYTACATGGCCGTGGTTTACGTGACAGGATGGGGTAAGAGAAGCTGACGGTTCAGTCTCTGTCTGATTGATGGAATAACCAYAAACAYSTTCATGTTTCCTGTCTTCTTCAGTCACTCCAGTTGTGTTTGTGATCGTTCTCCTTGGTTTAAACAAATATAAAACAATTGTCATTTCATATGATGACGGGACTTCAGAGGACATGTGAGGAACTTTTAAAGTGTTTTTGTTGATTAAAAAAACAAATGTCATCACTAAAATAAAGATTTGTTTGTTGTTTTCAGGTGCTGGATGTCTGATTCTGCCATTCACTTTGGCGTGAACATTGTTTACTATGCCGTTGTGTTCATTTTAACTCTCATTATATTCGTTGTAACGGTGGTGCAGATTGTTCACTTTGGCACTAAAGCAGCAACAACTCAGGACGGCAGCTCCACCAAGTCAAAGCTGTTCTCCATTCTGGGTCTTTTCTTCCTCCTGGGCATCTCCTGGGCGTTTGCTTTCTTTAGTTACGGACCTCTGCTCATTCCGTCCTATTACGTCTTCACCATCCTCAACTCCTTTCAAGGTAAATTGACAAAACATTTAATTAAAGTTGACACAAACTGCTCCACTTCTACTGAAGAAAATCGTTTGATTTTGTTTGGTTTTTGTAGGTTTTTTGTTGTTTCTCTACTATTATTACTCCACCAAGATCGTTCCTGAGAGCAAAAAGGTTCCACAGAACAGCAACAGCACAGTCAACGAGAACATTTATACAAAATCTCCTTATGGATAARTTCTTTCTTCTCCTGCCCAGGTGAACACTGGGATACTCATAACTTAGTGTTTCCTTTCTATTCATTGGAAAAAACTATATTAATTGTAAAATCTATCACTGATCATTAAGAAGAGGTTTAAGGTTTAGGTGTTGACCTGATTTTTTTTTCTCAAAAAATAAGAATTGAAACACCAGTTGAGGCAGAGAATTTTCTTTCGGGGTTTCATGTCATGACTGATGAACAGATGTGAAATCTCTTTGACACAAGAGGGCAGTCTTATATCAGCTTGATACAATCACAGGAAACAGTCCCCACAGCTTTTAATTTTAGTGTCTTACCCATCAAGACACAGTAGTTCTAAAATGATTAAAATTTAATCCAATTTTTGACAAAAAAATAAATAAACTGAAATTCAGGCTGAGGTAGCTGGGTAAAAGACTCACTATGATAAAATGGAAAAACAATGTTTAAAAGAGACTATATTTATGTTTTTGCTTCTTACTGTTGGTCTTTAAAAACCATGAGAGGCCCTTTATTCCATAATTCAAACTAATAAAATGAGTAGTTTGACAGATAGTTCTTCAAACTTCTGGTGCATTTTTTTTTCAGTTTATTCATGCTTTTATGTTATTAATCTTTTTCAGGCACTTTATTTTGATGTAATTATAAGTAACCTGAAAGTTGGATGTTCTTTCTTGTACAGATGAGTTTTTGTTTTTTTTGTGTTTTGTTGACATTTCCTCTGCAGGTAATTTCAGAGCACAGATGCAAATAAAGCAAACAGTAGTCAGACTGTCTGCTTTATTAGCGTCACCTGGAAACGAGGATAGCATTAGATTCAGGTGACAGTTAAATGTACTTTATTGGTTTCTGTTTTGCATAGACGATTGTAAATAAAAAATGTATTGCATATAAAAAAATAAGGTGAATGTGTTTATTTCTGTAATAAAGTGTTGTTGTTGTTGTTGTTGTTGTTGTTGTTGTTGTTGTTGTTGTTGTTGTTGTTGTTGTTGTTGTTGTAGTAGTTGTTGTTGTGACAAGTTGTTCTTTTGATAAACTTGAGGACTTCGACACGTTAGTTTGTTTGGTTTCTTGTTGTTCATTTACAGCTCCACCAAAATCCTCCCGGAAGGGAYGGAGCTCATGTCAGTTTGATTTTACTCCATGGAGAAAACTGTCCACCTTCTTTTCTGGCAACAATTCAAAATAAGAGGTATTTGTTCAGACATTATCTAATTGTACTGAAGTGAATTTGAGTCTTTAATCTGTCATTGCACGGTCTTAGCTCGGGGTGAATTCACTGAGGCCTCCATTCCTGAACAGACTGGCCATTGTCTTTGTATCATTTCCACTTCTGCAGAATGATGGACTCCACGTTGTTTGAAAATGCCCTTTTCAAATTAATGGGCAGCAAAATCTCACAACATAAAGCTAAATATTCACAGTAAACTACTGCAGTATGTTTGTTTTGGGTCTGTTCAATTTATTGGATGTTTGGGTAGCTGTGTTTGACCGTCATCATTTTAGTGGACAAATGTAAAACAGTGGCTGTGTCCAGATATGAATGCAGTCTTTCTTTTCAAACTGGAAACGTGCAACTGTGGCTGCTGTTGATTTCRTTTGCATCCATTACCTTTTTCAGAAAACAAGAATAACACTGGATTCTTTAAAGCTTTGTGTATAACAAAAAGGTACTTGGGACAGTCTGTTGTAAATACATTTGTACATGTAAAAATGATTCACCATATTGATGAACACCTTCAGTTGTTCAACCGTTCGAGGTCTCCGTTGTCATATTTTGCTCTTCATAATGCTCCACACATTTTCAATGRGAGACTGGTGTRGACTGCAGGCAGGCCAGACTAGTACCCACACTCTTTTACTATGAAGACACACTGTTGTAACACCTGCAGAATGTTGCTTGACGTTTTCTTGCTGAAATAGTAAGATACCCCTGCCATGGGCACTAACACAACCCCATACCATCAGAGAGGCTGGCTTTTGAACTTTCCACTGATAACAGAGGACACAACATCCATGAATTCCAAAATAATTTGAAATGTGGACTCATCAGACCACTGGAGACTTTTCCACTTTGCATCAGTCCGGCTCAGATGAGTTCAGGTCCAGAGAAGCAGGCGGTGTCTCTGGGTGTTGTTGATATATGGCTTTGGCTTTGCATGGTGGAGTTTAAACATCCCTTTGTGGATGTAGAGACGACTGTGTTCACTGATAATGGTTTTCCTGAACCCTACACGTGTTTATATCTGTTACAGAATTATCTGTTTTTTTTTAGTACAGAGCTGACTGAGTGATCGAAGGCCACGGGTATTCAGTGTTGGCTTTCAGCCTTACAGCTTATTTGTCCAGATTCTATGAATCTTTTAAATGATATTATGGACTAGATGATGAAATCCCTAAATCCCTTGCAGTAGTACAYTGATAAATGTTCTTGACTTGTTAGACTGTTTGCTTATGAAGTGGTTCACAAAGTGGTGAATCTCGCCCCATCCTTGCTTGTGAACAACTGAGACTTTCGAGGATGCTCCCTTTATGCTCAATCATGACACCTGTTTCCAGTTTGATTTGATTTGATTTATTGATTCAGCAGGAAAAGATTACTAAAAATCAAGCCTGACTCAGCATAATTGCTGTTTTACAGCAGGTTTCTGTTCTGCAGCATATAAAACACTCAGAAATACAGCATCACAATCACATCATTATACACCATAGACACAAAGACAAACAAGCAAACCAAACTTCAGGAAGGCAGCATTTGCAAAATAGGACGTCTAAATATGAGCACAACAAAAAGTGTCCAGCAGATGGCAGACAAGATTCTTCTTAAAGGGCTGTAGTTTTGAAA
>NW_013952404.1:4819457-4821542 GCF_001266775.1 Austrofundulus limnaeus | reverse complement strand
ATGAAAAAACTGTACAGTGATGAGTCCAACCAGGAAGTTTTTAAAGAACAGTATCATCAGCATACATTAAAATATTTGAATACTTCAATATTTTTGGAAGGTCATTTATATATAATAGGAAAAGCAATGGGCCCAGTATGCTACCCTGCGGAACTCTCACGGAACAGGGCAGAGACCCGGACACAGAGCTTCCATGTTTCACAACCTGACACCTATCAGTCAAATAAGAGGAAAACATTAGTATTGCAAATGATGAAGAAGTTAGCATGTTCACATGTGGAATGCTCCAAACAGCTGTTTTTCAGGCGTTCCTCAACTCTCCCAGTCTTTTGTTGGCCCTGTCCCTGCTGTGGCATACATGAAAAAAGTTTTAATTCTTGATGACTATATATAATTTAATTTTTTTTGATAAACATGATTTATTTGATTCATAGCTAACACCCCACCCCTATCAGCTGCTAACTGAGAAAGCAGGCTTCATGTGAATCACACAGTCAGACTTAATTTGCAAGTTAAATCAGACCGGAGATAATGATGCTATTTGAAGTGAGTGCTGCTGTAAAGGTGGACAATGCTAAATTTATCCGTCAGGAAATGGAAGTAGTCGTACATGGAAGAACCTTTAAAAATAACTTATTTTTTCAGCCTATAGCTGGGTAATGTGTTCCTATAAACCCTCTAACTCCTCAGAATGACGGCCAAAAGCTTTCGCTGGATGTTTTTTCTGAAGACAGTTACTTTCTTCTCTGGGATTTTGCTCCACAACTGTATTCTTGTGACATCAAGTGAGTAACAAAAGGCTTCCTGAAACCAGGTCTGTAGTTCTACCAAATTCTGATTCTTTCATTCTTTCTTTCTTTTTACAGATGAAAATGAAAGCTCTATGATCAAAAACATGTTGTTTATTAGCGGTGAAAATATTACTAATCAAACTACTTTTCCATCTGGTGAGTTTGACCCCTCAGTGTGAACAAGAGGATCTTTAATTAAAAATAAATTAATAAACAAGCTCCATAGTAATCAGTTTCATGTGATTTCTTTTATCCAGATAGAGTTTATCACAAGAAAAATGAAACTAATCTTTGCTTCAACATTTCAGCAAACAAAAGCAATGCAGGTAATAAAGTGTAATATCTGGTTTAGTATCAGCTTCCTGAGCATAACTGTGAAACTTTCTGTCTTGGCTGAATAGTCTGACTGATTCATGGTTTGTTATTTATTTATTTATTTATTTATTTATTTATTGTAGGTTGTTGTAATGGCACAGATTTCAGCTGCAGCGCTACAATAAATCCAAGCCAGAAAATCCCTAAAACATACATCTTGACTCTGAATCAAACTACTCTAACCCAACATGACATTGTGGTGCTGCAGAATGCAACTTATAACTTCTCCTGCATGCCGTCAAACTTTTATGGATCAGAAGGTATGACTGATGACTCTTGTTAAAACAACGAAACAAGAGGTTTTTCTATACTGGTCAAAAACGTGCACATCTTTCAACTTCTCAGGCAGTAAATTATTCCTCCTTTATTCAACATTTATCTTTTATTCTCCAACAGGTCTTATCCTTCAACTCCACAACTGTCTGAAGCCAGGTAAATTCTCCAGCCTGCTGCATCTCTAACTTTACAACACATTTCATAGCAGAAACAACCAGGCTCATATTTTTTATTGTATTTTAAGGTGGGGAGAATTTCAGACTGAGTAAAGATGGCCTATGTGGAATAAATATAGACTTCGATGAAAACCTATGTGACGGTATTTAGATTTGTTCATAAGTCAGTTTAAATATATTTATGTAARTGTTGAAGAAACAAAATGGTTCTGCTTGTTTGTGCTCTTGCAGTTGTACAGGATGAAATGATCTCAAGCTCCCAGTTTGTGGTTGAGGTTGGTTCGTCAACAAAAAGATGTATATCTTGTATCCCGTATAAAMCTCCGGAGACATCCATCAGTCCTTCTGCCCCAGATGATCCAGTGAGCCCAGAGAATGCAGCGTAAATATCTCTGCTGGGACTTATGCAGGAATTAAAATGATATATATATACATATATTTAGTATAATTATATATATACATATATT
>NW_013952404.1:4816456-4818927 GCF_001266775.1 Austrofundulus limnaeus | reverse complement strand
ATTACAAATAATGTTTTTCATTATTGGCCTTGACAAATGGAGGGCTGTTTGTACCTGTTGTATTTACATTTAGTGGAACCCCATACCTCCTCCCTGACTTCAGCAGTGTGTATTCTGTATGTAATACATGGGATCTGCCAGTTAAGATGTTTATTTGAGAAAGAAAACTGCCTGGTCKAAGAGCTGCTGTAAATTAAGAGGGGTATAACCCATGGTTTTGCCTTCTATTTTTATTAGATTGTGAATCTGAGTTTTGGATTCAACTGCTGGGTTCCCAAACCAACAGGTGATATCGTAGCAGAGTATGGAAAATTAACTTTATGCTTCTGCAGACACCAAATAAAAGGAGTATGCATTAAAAAAATGAAGGAGCTGGTGACTGTTGCAACTTGTGTCCGACAGCTTAAATCACTATCAATATGCACGCCTAAATATTTGAATGAATTCACCTGTTTAATAGCATTATTGTGTATAGTCACAGGGCTATGGCCACCAACTGATCTAGGATCCAGCAGCATCTCAACAGTCTTCCTGGTATTTATGAGTTTGTCGCACCAGTCGACAAAATTGTCCACAGCAGTTCTGTGGACAGAGAAGTTTAGAGCCTTGGTGAAAAGACTGATAATGACAGCATCGYCCGAGAACTTAATAATAAATACTGATTTGGCTCTGAACTAACGCAATCATTTGTATACAGAGAAAAAAGGTGAACTGGGGGGCACCAGTGCTGCTTATTGTTGTGTCTGAGAATTTATTGAATTTAAATACATTTAAAATYAAATTCATTGCAATATTAATGACATTTTTTTCTTTTTTTCTGATTCATGTTTGTCCTAGCTTCTTGAGGAAACCAAAAATCCCATACCAGGCTTCTCCAGAATAATAAAAATTCCCGAAGAGGCCAGTGAAATGGCTGTAAAACAAAATGGCTCATTTGCTGGAGTTCTGTTCTTTCCAGACATGCATCCAGTAAGACTGAAGTACATTTAATGATAATAGTAATAGTGATTGGATATTTTTTTAAATATGAATATTGATTAAACATTCAGAAACTATATTCCTCTCTCAGCAGGATGATAACAACAGTTTCTTTTTCAACAATGAAATCTTGGGAATTGAAATGGGAGCAAATATCTCTAACCTCTCACAAACCATAGAAATCCATTTTTTTAACGTAAACAAGGTAAAGGAGATGTTAACACGTTAAACAATGGTCTTAAACTGGACAGAATAAAGTTTCTGATTGTTATTTTTATCCGAATTACAGAACAGAAACAGTGTTTCTTGCAGGTCGTGGAGCGGCACAGGTAAAAATATGTATTTTTAAGCTTTTAAAACATTTGCTTAAAGGAGTAGTTCACGTGTTTTAAAGAGGGGTTCACAGAAAAGGTTATGAACAATATTATCTTACCTGTTATGGATATAGAGTCACGGTAACAAAAGGTGTAGCACAAAGTTTTGTGGTCCTCCTGGTGAARTTGGAAGCCATTTTCCAGAAATTATTTAATCTTAAATACAGCTAAACCAGCACACTGTGATTGGAACCAACAGAGCTGCTGCCAGGTTTCATGCACTTGGGCATTGAGCGGATGAAGTCACAAGAGTGGTGTTTAAAAATTGGCAGACTGCAGGTTCCTATTGGACAACCTGGTTTCTAAATATAAAAATAATATCAAAGAATAAAAACTATTTAATTTGGCATGTGAATGTAAYTGACTGTGAGATTTAGAAAATTTCACAATGGATGCCACCTGAGATCTGTTGGGAGTCAAATTGGCTGTAGATACCCATAAGATGACAGTATTCCATTTTTGTCTGATCTGTTAGCTTTTCCATCTTAAAGAATTAAACTTTATTTCTCCAAACTAAGGCCATTCAAARAGCTWCTTACAACAGATAAGACATTAWTTGCTCATAACYTTAGTACTGAACCCAATTTTAACAGATCTATTTAAAGGTTTTGTACAAAGTAGCCAATGTGAGTCACAAGAAAACARATTAGTTTTAATGTCCCTTTAAAACAGATCCATAAAGGTTCTTTGTTCTTTGACTAACACATAAGGATGTCTGGAGGCTGAGTTCACCCAAAAAGTCTGTTCTGACCGGTCAGAACCTGTGGCTTGATCATGTGGCCACTCATTGATTTAATGCAACATAACGGCAAAATATGTTGAGGCAACAGTGATCTTATTCTGAACTAAAGGACAAATGGCCTTTTAAAAAAATTTAAACTTTCATTTATAACAAAAAAATGCGTTAAAAACTACTTTTACTTTTATTATTGGGCCACAAACTTTAAAGTTTAAGCCATGTTTTCTCTTTTATTATTATAACAAAGTTTGCTTCTACCCTTCTAGTTGAGCCCAGGAACAGTTCAGTCTGGGTCCCAGATGGTTGCCAAACAGTGGAGACTAATGACAGCATCACCTGCAGATGCTCACATCTCACATTTTTTGCCATACTCATGGTAA
>NW_013952404.1:4811708-4816061 GCF_001266775.1 Austrofundulus limnaeus | reverse complement strand
ATCTGAACCAAATCACTAAAGTCGGCTGCGGTGTTTCAATGTTTTTTCTGGGAGTGGCTCTCTTCATGCATTTTCTCATCAGGTGAAAAATTAAGTCTGTGTATTTGGTGATGCAGAACCGAAACACTTTGCTGACATAAACCAATTTGCTTTCCAGAAAAAACAAAGCGAGTAACACTACAAAGATCCTGGTCAGTCTCTTCTTCGCCCTGTTCTTCCTGAACTTTTCCTTCCTGATCAATAAAACAATCGCCGGCCTGAAAAGCTGGGCTGCATGTGTGGCGATGGCAGCGTTTCTGCACTACAGCATGCTGGCCACGTTCACCTGGTTTTCCATGCAGGCGTTGCACCTGTACCTCAGCCTGCATAAAGTCCCTGCAAACATCAAACAYTACATGGCCGTGGTTTACRTGACAGGATGGGGTARGAGAAGCTGACGGTTCAGTCTCTGTCTGATTGATGGAATAACCAYAAACACCTTCATGTTTCCTGTCTTCTTCAGTCACTCCAGTTGTGTTTGTGATCRTTCTCCTTGGTTTAAACAAATATAAAACAATTGTCATTTCWTATRATGACGGGACTTCAGAGRACATGTGAGGAACKTTTAAAGCCGGTTTTAATGATGAAAATGAGTTTCAACTYAAAAATAAACATATTTGTTTGTTGTTTTCAGGTGCTGGATGTCTGATTCTGCCRTYCAYTWYGGCGTGAACATTGTTTACTACGCCGTTGTGTTCATYTTCACTCTCAYTRTATTTGKWRTAACKGTGGTGCAGATTRYTCACTTTGRCMCYAAARCAGYMAMAWCTCAGGACRGCAGYYCCACCAAGWMAAAGYTGTTCTCCATTCTKGGTCTTTTCTTCCTCCTGGGCATCTCCTGGGCGTTTGCTTTCTTTAGTTACGGACCTCTGCTCATTCCGTCCTATTACGTCTTCACCATCCTCAACTCCTTTCAAGGTAAGTTTTGATTTCACGGCTTCTGCTCAAACTTTCCTGATTAAAAGTAAATCGTGATAAATCTTGTCTTTTTAGGTTTCTTGCTGTTTATTTATTATTACTACTCTACCAAGACCATTCCTGAGAGCCTGAAGGGAATACAGAACAGCAACAACACAACCACCAAGAACATTTCTACAGCATCGAATCACGGTTAAGTTCCTTCTTCCTCTGCTATATAAAATTAATCAACATGGTTCATCAGTTTTTTTGTTTATTATCCAAATTACCCAACAAAATAAAGGCAATTAGTCTAGATGAGCCATTCGACTAGTTTTTTGTTAAGATCAGGGGTGTCCATGTTCGGTCCTCAGTGGCTGCCATCCTGCAGGTTTTACTGTATTCCCTGCTCCAACACTCCTGATTTGAAGGGATGAGTATTAAAGAGGCTTCTGCAGAACTTAAAAAGGTCACTGACTCAGGTGTGTTAGCAGGGAAGAGAGTAAAACCTGCAGGATGGCCTCCAGGACCAAGATGGAACACAGCAAGCTCTTTTAGGTTCTCTTATGAAACAAAATCCAGTGTGTGAAATCATTTTTGCACAAGAGGGCAGCATTTTGTTTCACATTCGAGCTGCTAAAGTCCCGACTCTCTCTGAGATGCAGTACCTCCGGTTCCCCCTGAAATCTGGTTYATCTTTCCTCAGTTGAGGAGATGAAGCTCTCTCCTGGAAGTCATTAAGGAGGATGAGTTTATGTTTCAATAGGAGCCTGTTTTACTCACCACGAAAGCCCAAAGCTGCAGGCAGGCACTGGAATGCAAAGTGTAAATGATTAGTAAGATAAATATGACCCTTGTATGACTGGTGAGTTTGTCACATGGGGCGAGGATGGCAGAATGTGTGCACATTTGTGTGCATGGCGTCAGGGGGCCCGCCTTCCGTCAGTTAGTATGTTGCGTGCCTGCAGATAATTACCTTGAGCCTGCAGAGCTGCATCCACCAGCTGACAAGAAATGAGCTCATGGTTACCTGCATGAATAACATGCCTGCAGCTCTGCTGAAACTCTTCTCCAAAGAACACTTGGACTGTTTTTCACATATCTGTTTAATGTGAATGCTACCAGATTATTAGTTTATTCAAGATTATATTGCAAAACCTTTCAGACAAATATTTCCACCCTTATGGTTTGATTTAAAAAGTCAAAATTTATTGTTTTACATTTTTTGTCCTTCATTTTTTTACCTTCACAAATTAGGGCTTAATAATATATCATTTGTACAATACTGCGTGCAATTTTGTAGCAACTGTAATTCAAAATATAATAAAGAGCTCAAATTTTGCTTGTTTATTAGTTAATAACCTAAGAGGTGCAGTAACTCGGTGATCACAGCCTTTAAAACCTGAAGCTGCAGCTGGATGTACGGGATAAATGTTGTGCCAGCAGGAATTGAATTTGAATTGCTCAGATTGAATTTTAATGTGCATAATTTGAGATTGAATGCATTGGTTTGAAAATAAATTTCACCAAATTGAAATTGAATTTAATGATTTGAAACCGAATTAAAAGTTTTGAAATTGAATTAATTTGCTTTGAAACTGTATTTTGGTTTATTAAAAATTCAGTTTGACTACTTTCACTCTCAGTTCCGTAATTCAGATTTTTGTGTCACATCCTGGTCCTTGAGAAAGCCAGCCAGAGTAATCAAACACAGATCCACAGATTCCCTTCTCTAATGTAACAGAGTTGATGCAATCCACTATAAAAGTGACAAAAACAGACAGTTATTTTATTGCAGTAATTAAATTTTACCAATATGTAGAAAATGTTACATTTACGTCACATCATGGATCACATTTTGATCAGATGCTGCTGCTGACTGATCCATGATGTGACGTAAATGTAACATTTTCTACATATAGGTAAAATTAATCACTGCAATAAAATAACTGTCTGTTTTTGTCACTTTTACAGTGGATTGCATGAACTCTGTTACATACAGAAGGGAAACTTCACCAAAGTGAAAAGTAATTCTGTGGATCTGTGTTTGATTACTCTGGCTGGCTTTCTCAAGGACCAGGATGTGTGACACAAAAATGGAAATTTTAGAACTGAAACTGAATTATAGAACTGAAAGTGAAAGTAGTCAAACTGAATTTTAATAAACCAAAATACAGTTTCAAAGCAAATTAATTCAGATATAAAACTTTAAATTCAGTTTCAAACCATTAAATTCAGTTTCAATTTAGTCAAATTCTTTTTCAAACCAATGCATTCAATTTCAAATCATGTACACTCAGATTCAGTATGAGCAATTCAAATTCAATTCCTGCTGGCACAACTTTTATCCCATATGGAAGATTGTTCAATATCATGGAAGGTTTTTGGTTTAAATACTTTAAGGTTTTCTTTGTAAATTTGTTATTTTATTTAAATATGATTTGATTTTGGTTTTTTCTCTAGTAAATAAATAGCATTTGTGCAAACATGTTAAACCTTGTATGGAAGTAAATGACTGTCTGCATAATAAAAATAAAAAAGTCACAAATCCTGAGTGGACACCAGAGCATTCTGTGTTGAGACATTTATATATGACTGAATATTTTTGGAATTGTCAGAACAGCAGCAAACCTGAGCTGATTACTGCACATCTGTTATATGTTGCTCTTTAAAGCTCCTGTGACATGCACATCCTTCACATACAAAAAGTGAAAGAAACATAGTTATATTTAAGGAACTTAGCATAATACAGATGATTTTACCCATTTTGTCACAAAACTGACATTTTTTCTTTTTTTGACTCAGGCAAAACAAAACAGGAAGTGACATCAACGGGGAACTCTTAATGAAAGAAACACTGATCTTTGTTTATTAAAACAATATTATTTGAACTCTGAATTTTCTCCAATGCTCTCTAWAAGTGACACAAAATAATCTAAAGAAACAAGATTCCTCTCTACAGCCTGTGTTGTTCTGCTCTGTTCACATGCAGACATTCCSTGTTGACATCACTTCCTGTCGCTTCACACGCAAATATGTCGACGACTCTTCATCTTAGCGGTGTGACTTTTTTTTGCAATATGTTATCAATGTTATTTTTGCAAAAATGCCTTCCTGTTTATTACAAAGATTTGACGTCACAGGCACTTTAAGGCCTTCCACACAGAGCAGTCTGTGTGTGTCTGCAGGTCGTGCCTTTCTGCAGGAGATTTTGGCTGCAAATACAAATACTGCAGTAAAAAGAAAAAAGATAAAACACTTCTCAAAACAAATCTGTCAATATCAAAAGCAGGAGAGATTTTACTTGCAGAAACGTCTGTTCATTTGAGGCAAAGATCAACAAAAACGTGCTTTTTACCCTCCAACCTAAAATCCGTACAAGATCCCACACACACACACACACACACACACACACAC
>NW_013952404.1:4809862-4811546 GCF_001266775.1 Austrofundulus limnaeus | reverse complement strand
CACACACACACACACACACACACACACACACACACACACACACACACACACATCTGGAACGCGGTTTGAACGGTCTTCCAAATCAATCTAAGAAATATCTGAAAGGAGGTCCTCATGTCGAGGCGTTTGGGAATGTCAATTTAGACGATTTTACAACAAGACTGGTAAGGAATGTTCAATTTTCACGCGATCCCATAAAACCTCCACCAGAGTAAAAATGTGGCCAACCAGAATGAAGTTTTAACATGTGTAGATGAGCAAACACTTTTAAACGCTTTCAGTCTCAAACCACATAAGTGGTTTGTTGAAACAAACTTGTTCGAATCAACGGATTTTGCGAAACGTACAAATGTAAAGAGAGAGACGCAAAGATGCTGGAGCTGAAGACATCATGAGCCAATTAGACTGGAGGGGAGAAGAGGGGGGGGGGAGCTGTTAACTTCAGCCCAATGCAAATAAATCTCCAATGAATCTGCTCTAATCTCCAGCTCCCTGGTGATGGGGCAGTTTTTGTTATTGGCGGAACGTGAGTTAGAATAATTAGGCATTTCCTAATCACAGCTTTACATCTAAATAAGTGTGGACGTGTGATTGGCGTGATTCATCAGCAGAGAAGGAGGMGATGGACTGTGTGTGCATTTTAATAAATGGAGTCTAGACTGAAGCCCGCTGAGTAAGTGCCAAAACTGTGGGTCTCAAATGACCTATAAAAAACCTGAGGTCTTGTTCCTGGAAGCTTGCGTGTCAAGAGGAAATATGATTAGTCAAACCCAACGAGCACGCACTTGTCTCTGGTATTTGTGTGACCAGAAGTTATTGTGAATTATGCAAAAAATCGAAATCCCTCTGTGACAAAAAGATGACAAAGCACGGACTTTATTTGAAATGTTTTGAGGTTTTTATRGAGGGTCATTGCTGCACACCAGCAGTGACCCTTCCCTCCGCCTTCTTTTCCCCCCAATATGATTTATTTCCTTGCAATTTTGTCCGTGAAAACGTCCACGAGGGGCCTCGCTGCGTCTGGTTCCCCCCGCAGGCTGCTGTAAAATCAGTTAGAGGACCATAAGGGGGGCTGCCGTTGCGTGACTAGAGTGGGGGAGCACTCAGCTGAAGGGCACCTGTGAGCCCCCCCTCCTACCTCCACGTATGTTTTGATGTGGCCCCAGGATTCAAAGCACACAGGCTGATTGATTTGGGGGCCAGTAGTTCTGCGTGCAGATTTACGAGTGGTGGGGGGCGGGGGGGCAGAGAAACTGTGTTACTTTTGCACGAAGCACAAAACGAGCAGAGAGGGAAAACAAATTAAAGGTGTTTTCAGGTTTTTTTTTTCTGAACAGAAACGGGGCCTCGCCGTGCAGGAGGGGTCAGCAGCGTTTTGACTTTGATGAAGCGCCTCGCGTGAGTCCGCTGCTGCAGTTCATCAACATCTTTCACCAATCTGGGAGATAAGGAGGGCGCTGAAAACTGAGGAGTCATGRAAGTGGGGGAAGGAGAATGAGAGGCGACCAAAGGGCGTGACCTTTGAGCTGCCTTTTTTTTATTTATTTATTTTTTTACCGAAAACCTGACCTCTGAGTTCGAAGCTTTCTCCTCCTGCAGCTTCCTGTCTCTTCTTCGCACGAGACGCACAGCAGCAGGAAGGATCATCCCGCTTTCTGTCACGCGACGAGGTTCTCCTCGAACC
>NW_013952404.1:4802270-4808869 GCF_001266775.1 Austrofundulus limnaeus | reverse complement strand
AAAAAAAAACAGAATGCAGAAAAACTTTCACAGCTGTCAGTCAAACATTTCTATAAATAAAAACAGTTTTTTTGTCAGTTACAATTTTATCAAACTTCAAAGATTTGTACAATAAATGCAAACTTTATTCAAGCATTTGAAGGAAGGAAGTTGAGCGATGGAGGCAAACTTTTCAGAATAAAGCGGCATTAAGTTTTATAAATACAACAAAACGCTCCATTCCCATCCCTTCCTGCCATTTTTCTTACAGATTTATCTACTTTTGAWCAGTTTAATCTGTTTTGTTCACATTAGGAGCTTAATGAGTAAATCTGGAGGTTGTGGAACACAGATGGAGTTCTGGTGGATCGGCTCATAATGCTCTGCTAAATTCCTCTATGAATGTCAGTGGAAAAGGCTGAAAAATGACTTGATGCCACTCAAAAATTCAAAAGGTTATTTATTAAGAAGCGTCTTTGAATTCAAGACTAGATTAAATCTCACAGTTATCCACTTATTTATGAGGATTATTACAGTTTTTAATGGTCCATTCTCATTTTCTGCTCATCTGATTCTATGTTCATTCTGACACACGTGTGCAACTGTAAGAAATGTTCTTACAACTCATAATATACCACATAGTTTAACTTCTTTCTAAAATGTAAATATGGTTGGTAAAAGAGGTGTTCCTCCACATCTCCAGCTTTTTCTTCTGGCTGTTATCTCACAGCCCTGTTGGAAGATAACAGGAGGTCTAGACTAAATAAATGCAGATTTTACAACAATGCTCTTACCTCACTGTCTGTCAGAGACTTTCTGGCTAGTTCTTTTCCAGACTGCTTTTCGTCATGTCACTTTTAAATAAATCTCCAGACAACTGTTTTTATCCAAGGTTAGAGARAAACTGATTTAATTTATACCCGATGGTGTTTATCAGCTGCAGGGCTGCTTTTAGTGAAWAAATACAGTAAAAATGCAAAGATAGATTTACTAAAGTGACTGTTTTAAAGKCCAGTCTATGACTGTAGACAGAATAAGAAACATGATTTTCTATGAGTAAATAGAAAGATTGTGTTCAAAYGAGAGACCAAATTATGTGCAGGAGATTAATTCAATTCYCAGACTTTATTTATTTACAAAGTTTACCCCACATAACTCGGATCAAGTACAATTTCCGGTAACACTTTACAATAAGGTACATGGCTTTTCTTTGTGTACCTTATTATAAAGTGTTACCCATGTCAGTAATAAACAAAGCAGTAAGTTCTAGAAACCAACACTTAAACTAAAAATAAACTTGTTGATTCTTTTACTGTTTAAAGCAGAGATGCCCAAAGTGGGGCCCGCAGGCCAAAATCGGCCCACCAAGCCATTAGATTTGGCCCACCAGCAGTTGTAATGGTTACTAGATTGTGATCTCCTGTCTTATGTAGAAACACTATACTTCCACTTATTCTTTTCAACCACTGGTCCAACTATACRTACAAGTAGTCAGATAGTTTTAACTCATGGTACTCACTTTATCTTTGAATTATGTTAAGATTAAATATAAAATGCAAGTAACTAAAAGAGACATTTATATTAAATTTAAGTCGATATCTAGATTTGCACACCTTAKAAGACCACATATACTCAAATTTTAAATWATSAAAAGTTCCATGAGCCTTTGCTGCCTGAGCATAMGTTGWGTTTTCTCCATGTCCATGGGCTGAAAAAAACAAACAAACAAAAGAATGTGGGCAACCGCACTGGCTGTTCACTTAATCATAAAAATACAACTTTATTTGAGAAGCATTTGCATTTCATGTATTATATTATTGCATTTGGCCCGCCAYCCTCAGATTGATTTTAATTTTGGCCCTCTCAGGGAAAATGTTTGGGCACCCCTGGTTTAAAGTAAATGATTACAATCAATAAGAAAATTGAGTTTCTGAAATTCAGTTAATCGACTGCAAAATATCCAACAGATGGACGGATGGATGTTCTTTTCTTAAACAGTAGCCTCACTATCTGAAAAATCAGCTGCCATCATCATCATCAGTGGTTTCAGTAGTTGTTTTGTTAGTTAAACATCTGGATGATGTGATGATAAAACCCTTCTCTTGAAAAATTCAACCACACTTTTGACCACATGGCTTTGGACATATTTGCTGTGGTTTTGCAGCTGACCACTTCCTGTTAGCTGCCCGAGCGTGACTTTGATGAACAATACACATATTCGGCTGCTTCTTCAGCTGTAGGAAACATCTGACTTGTTCCACCAATGGGAACCCACTTTAATCCACAGCGCAGGCTATAAGTGGCGCCTTAACGAGGCACTAAAATATGCATTACCATTTAGTGAGGCACACAAAATTTTCTAGGAACTCGTGTCAAGCTCGACATTCTTGCGTGCAGCCATGTGGCCGGGCTTCTTTGTTCACAGTGAGAGAAAGAACTAATAAAAGAAAACAGATGAAAATTTTATGGTTGTTGTTTTACATCTTTTGAATCTAACCACAAATAAAGGTCTTCAATGGCAGACAAGAAAGTTGTATTTCATGGTTTTCAAAGAGTTTCAAGCAGAGGTTGAATAAATAAGAGCAGTTGTCACCAATGAATGCCACATTCATTATCTATAAAAATTTCTAAAGTAATTTATGTATTCCAGTACATGTGTCATTAAATCATCCTTTGTGTTAAAAAGCAACTGCAGGAATGACTCTTTGAAATATTTCCTCCTTCCTGGAAGATTGAAGCAGACCTCCAATCTTCCAGTTGGGTCCCACATTTCAGGAAGATGAAAGCTGAGAACGTTAAGGCGTCTGGATTCGTTCACACCGCGCCTTGTTTGCTTGCATTTCGATTCAGCTGAAGTTTGAGCCTTTAAAATTCACACTTGGTGAAGCTGCGGTATTTGCTCCACACAAATGTTGCAGGCTTTCCCACAATGATGAAGACTCATTTGCTTGCTGGAGTTAAGAAGAAATTGGCAACGAAACCGGGCTTCAGACTCATAAAAACGAGCTGCTCGAAACATCTTTATTTATTCATTTGTCTCTGCTTCAATTAAAATGTCTAACAGTGTCTCCAAGAATGAATGYTGTCCTTCTGGCTGCTCCATTCCTCAGGGGGTCCTCACAGAGACTCAAACCTGCAGCCCTGACCACTGAGCTACCGAAGCCCCTCAGCTGCACAGATGAACAAGTTGTGTAATAAGGCTCCTGATAGTGTTGTGGAGGTCATGCATTACTCTTTCTTTATTGTTTTTTTTTATCTTTACATGTATACTGATGTATCATTTAAAATGATACTATAATTGTGCGATTAAGTTATCTAGATTTTGTGTATTAGCTTTAACATGAAGACGTGGCAGGGGGAGGAGTTATTTCATAATTATAGAAAATGTCATTTTTAACAAATAATTATTATTAACGATTTTATGCTGTTTTAAAGTATTTGAAGGGCTCTCTCTTCAGGAAACACCTGGCATCACTTCCTGATTACAGCTCCTTACTACACTGAAAAAAAAATGATTTTTGGGTTTTGTTCATGAAGAAGAATCCAAAAAAGTTTCTCCAAAACCGCCACCTGGTGGTGAAGTCTTGAACTACAACAAGAGCTACACCTCTCTCTGCAGCTGTGAGGTGTCATGCTATAATATTGTGCTTGATGCATGTGCACTGTTATAAAAAAAAAGATTTTTGGGTTTTGTTCATGAAGAAGAATCCAAAAAAGTTTCTTCAAAACCGCCACCTGGTGGTGAAGTCTTGAACTACAACAAGAGCTACACCTCTCTCTGTGGCTGTGAGGTGTCATGCTATAATATTGTGCTTGATGCATGTGCACTGTTATAAAGAACTTGTAAGATTTACTGGAAAAATTCCTCGTAACAATTAGCACTAACGTTTGTTAAGTAAATTTAAATGCTTCAAATTCATGTAATATTTACTCATCATTATCTAATAAATGTTATTAAGAATATAGTTATAGATTTGTGAATAAATCAGGTAAAATTTTACTTAATTTGATCAAGTATATGTTATAAGATTTAATTGAACAAATTAAGTAAAATTTACCTGATTTATTCACAAATTTTAACCATATTCTTAATAACATTTACTAGATAATGATGAGTAAATATTACATGAATTTGAAGCATTTAAGTTTACTTAACAAACGTTAGTGCTAATTGTTACGAGGAATTTTTCCAGTAAATCTAACAAGTTCTTTATAACAGTGCACATGCGCCAAGCACAATATTATAGCATGACACCTCACAGCTGCAGAGAGAGGTGTAGCACTTGTTGTAGTTCAAGACTTCACCACCAGGTGGCGGTTTTGAAGAAACTTTTTTGGATTCTTCTTCATGAACAAAACCCAAAAATCTTTTTTTTTTCAGTGTAGTAAGGAGCTGTAATCAGGAAGTGATGCCARGTGTTTCCTGAAGAGAGAGCACTTCAAATACTTTAAAACAGTATAAAATCGTTAATAATAATTATTTGTTAAAAATTACATTTTCTATAAATATTACACGAATTTGTAGCATTTAAATTTACTTAACAAAAGTAAGTGCAAATTGTTACAAGGATTTTTTTCTAGTAAATCTTACAAGTTATTTTTTACATTGTAAAGCTCTTGTTAATGCATTTTAAACAGTTTAGTCATGAGATTGTGAACACTTCATAGAGCATTATCAATCATTTGAAAAACTTATAAAATGCTGTTAGTGCATCAAAGCAGGCTCACTATTTGGCAAGATCCCATGCTGCACTCATTCTTTCTTCGCACCCGCGACAAAATAAACAAATAATTAAATAATTACAAGAATGATAATTGTGTTCACATGCAGGTAAGTGCAATACTGAAGATCTAAACTATGAAGAAATAAATAAATATTAAAGATGTTATTCTGACAAAAGGTGAGTTTGTTTCAATGTATGTACAGTGTTTGTTATTGCTTTATAAACTGTTTACAAACTCACAAATTATCTCTTCATAAAGCATTACTTAATCCTTTATAAAGGGGCCCAAATGGGAAATTTTACTGTTCTTATTACATCCCTGGTTGTAATCAGATACCGTTAACTCAACCCTGTGTAGACACACTTCACAAATAAGCAAAATTCTGGTAGATAATCTGATTCCAAGCCAGAAGACTGTGTGATCATAGCACACTAATTATGACACTTTTGTTTGATTCTATCAATCTTTAGCCTCTAAAAAGGCTGCAGAGAGTCCAAAACAAATTCCCCTAAAGAGACAATTTAAATTGTATTGTTTGGTATCCTATTTTGTTAAATTGAAATATACATTGCTTTATATATCTCACTTAAAGTAATAGTTTTAAAGACTCTGTGTAAAAAAAAGAATTCATTTATAATGAATAGTATTTTTGAGCGTGTTCTACAGATTCAGGACAAATCTGATTTCTGTTGCACCCCACAGTTGCTCAGACATGTTGAATTTCCTCTGCCTCGCTCCACAGAGAGCTGCTGATCACCCCGCAGTCCTTCGAACGACAAGTCCAAATATGAGTGTATGTTCTGTAAATAAATGAACTAAGATCACAGGAGGAGATGAATACAGAAAGCATCCATTCTCGTGCCAGTCCTAATCACATCCTGTTTGTATCTGTGTGTTGGCGTTGAAGTTAGTGACAGCTTCATGTGAAGGACCACCAGAAAAGTTTGTTTCCCAGAACAGTTTTTGTTGTTGCTGCTGATGATTTTTCTTTTTAAAGCTTCTACGTGGCTTGTGTTTAATGTGACTCGCTGTCATTTAGGGCAATCTCAGAACAGCAAAATGTGGCACTTTAAAGTCATTTATGTTCAGTCACAGTATGTGGTCCAGCTTTTTCACAGAATGCCTTAGATAAACCACAAAACTTAGGCTTGATGAGTGCTCATTTAGAGCGAATAAATCTCAATACGCTGCCTTGAAACTATTCATTAAATACTTTTAATGTCTGATGTATTTTACCTTGTGAAGCAGCAGTTGGTCAGGAAATAAGAAAAAGAATCATCTGAAAATTATTCGAATCTGTGCCTTCTGGAAATGTAAATTAGCGGTGTTACTTTGTTCCGCAGCTCTTTGTTAGAAACTAGAATCTCTGTTTATGATTGCCAAAGACTTCCAGCATCCAGAGCCAGACAGCTTCAAGTGGTTCCATCTCTGCAGAGGTACTGACTGAAGCGGTGGCAGAGGTTAATCTGGAACATGCTTGTGTTTATGTGGAGTTGTGTTATTCTGCTTTCCAGACACTCTCTCTGATTTATGGGCCCCATCTCGCTGCTGTTCACTGTGGCTGCTTGCTGACTTTTAGGATTAGTGGGGAAATCAGACACTTCTCCCCGCATCAGATTTTATTCTTCCTGTGTCACTTGTAAAAATGTCACTATGTTCTTATTACGGCAAAATGCAGTTTAAAACATCACCAACTGAAATAAAGAATAGCAAAAATAAAATGTCTACTGAGAGGTWGAGAAGATGTCAGGTGACATGTAAATATGTGTATATTACCAAATGCTGTATTGTCAAGGCCGGCCTGTGGCATAGGCAATAAAGGCAAATGTAAGGACCCAGACAATCCAGGGACACCACAAATGAGAAAGAAAGATATATACTGTACATATATATAT
>NW_013952404.1:4796786-4801661 GCF_001266775.1 Austrofundulus limnaeus | reverse complement strand
TGCAACAATACATGTACCCATATTGGTTCAATACACACTTGTATCGAACAATACAGATTTTTAAAATTTACTTTATCAGCTTGTCTTCTGAAGATKCTCTGTGTTGAAGGATCAGTGGATCTGTGTTCGACTACTCCACCTAGGCTGTATTTTTGAGCTCAGATCCACTGAGAGACTTGTTGTTTCAGCAACATTTCATTTTAAAACTGTACTTTTGAGGTTAAACAAATGTTTCATAATTAATTTAAATAAATTACAAGTTAAAAGGGGCATGGACATTTCTCTGTTTTGTATCGAAAAAATATCGAACCGTGAGACTAAAGTATCGAACCGAACTGAATCGTGAATTTTCTGTATCGTTGCACCCCCTGTATACATTTATATATTATCCTGAAATCTTGCCTATAGGGCACTAAGTTGGCTGGAGTCAGCCCTGTGTGTTGTATTAAAGTCACTTGGAAAAAGTGCTTTTAATCAAAGCTTAAAGCTTCTGTTGGAGCTCCTCAGTGGTTTGGTTTTTGAGAAGTGTAAAAAATCCTTCAAGTTTAGGTCAAAGGTTCACCTGCAGAACTTGAAATTGTTTTTGAGAATGTTGAAATAAAGCAAACAATTCCATATATTTTATTTATTAACCCAGGCAAATTGCACTGAGATCCCAGATGAGGCCGGGGCCCGAAGGATTCAGGATTGGTTTATTCTGGAAGTTAACATAAGTCAACGATGCAATGAAATTCTTAGGATAGGAAGAAACATTCAACTCAAAAAAAAAACAGTAAATACTAATAGCATGCAATAGAAGCACAAAATTTAAAATATGGAATATTTACCATACAAGTGAAACATGGTGAGCAATAAAGTGAAATATGACGGTGCAAGCAGGGTGAATAAAGTAGAGTATTTCACAGGTGTCATTATTGATAAGAGCATAATTGTAGCACAGGGTATAATTATGCACAGTTAAAAAGTATTTATTTATTATTAACCTGTATTTAACCAGGAAAATCCCATTGAGATCACAGATTTCTTTTGTAAGGGAGGCCTGGATCAGAAGGCAATTATTCTGTGGGGGAAACCAAAGTTCCCAAAGAAAACCCAYGGAAGCACAAAGAGAACATGCAAGCTCCACAGAGAAAGACACCAGGTCAGAACTGGGRATGAGACCAAGGACCTTCTTGCTGTGAGACAGCAGTGCTAACCACTGATCCATCGTACTGCCTATAAAAAAGAAGAACACGTTATGGAAATGTAAAGTCTTGCTATACGTGATATCCACCCAACTAATGCRTTTATTTGGTTGGTTTTGGTTGGTTTAGTGGGGCCGTCATTCCTTTTGGGCAGCAATTAGACTGAAAATCAGCTGTTTAAGTAAAAGCAAGCAGTTCCCAGTGTGAAAACATTATTCAAACCTGGAACCGCTGCATTGAGAAATCTAACCCTGCATGGTGTTCTGATTAAACCAGCTGATTTTGTGACGTGCACTGCTGCTCCGCAGTTGGAGGGAAAACTCCCCTGAATGCACTCACTTGGTGATAATCTTTCCTCTTAAGAGGCCTGATTAATTTTGTTCCCTTGCCTTTTGTATCCCAACTCAGGACACAATAGAGGAAATCTGGCGTAAGGTAGTATGTGCAGTGACATCAGTGTTAGCGTGAGCATTTGTTGGATTTTATCAATGGGAACAAGTGAGCTCTCTACATGATGCCACAACCCTTTTGCCCCTTTTTCTTTGGCGCTCTTTGTAAAAGGCAACTGGCACATTAAACTCTGACTGACCCAGCTTAGTGAGTCATTTCTCAACAGCAGAGCGTACTTTACTTCACACATTATAAAGTGCATTCTAAACACTGATTCCTGGCTGTCCTCWTCTTTCTTACAGACACGCACCAACTTTGCCAAACACCTCTGTAACTGCTCCACTTGAAAAATCACCCCTCTCGCGATCTCTAAGGGGACAGAATTTGCTTTTTTTTTTTTTTGCGCAGGCAGCCGGCCAAAGCAAATAAACCAGCCACATGCCAGCAAACGAGGGCATAAATTAGGTCGGGGGGGTCTTGTCGAGAGGTGCCAGAAGTGACAGAGGGAGGGATATGGTCACGCAAAGAAAACAGACCCAGCGAGAGCGAGGGCAGGCTTCTCACGCAGGGGCTCAGACATGTGTCTTGTCATGCAACAGCCACCCCATCAACCCAAATTAGAGCTGACGGAGGTAATAAAGCGAAGGAAAGCGAAAGAAGAGCCGGGTTCCCCTTCGTGTCCTCGGAGAATATAAATGTACGAAAAGAGGAAAGGTAAAGTTTCAGTAAGATCTATCATCTTAAAAATACACAACTTATTTAAGACATTGTTCCGATTTATTTGTTAGATTACAATCATTAAACAGAATAGTTTAACTTTAGCGTTGATTGTGGCGCATAAACCTCCATCCTAAACTACTGGAACCCCTGAAAATTCTGCTAAAACATTTGGAGAGCATCTCAACCATATTTTATATCACTGCGAGCTGTGAAATACCTCAAAACCAGAAACAATGCAAGAAAAATACGAACCGTAAATTTTTAAAAAGACCAAATAGTTCATTTGTTTGCTATTTGCCCACTTATTTCTGGAAAGATGCTGCCTTAGATTAAAAAGACTTTTTTCAGCATAAAAACAACAATAAAAGAAAATACATTAAACATTTATTTGAAAGAAATGAACAAATAAAAGCAACTCAAACTAAGAATAAATAACCAATGGTACAGAGTTCAATACTCTCAGCACAAAGTTCAGATAAGTTTGGACACTCAATGATTACAGCTAAGATTTTTTAAACAAAATCAAAGCAGTCATTCTTTGGGAAAGTCACTTTAAGTCCAGGATGAGTGTAAAATATCTAAAAGAATGAATCATCCATACGTTTGGCCCTGTGAGTCAGAGATACTGTAGCTCGTCATTGTCTGCAAAGCAGATAAAACATTAACATTCGATCATATTTGCAGGTAAAATCCCCACAAATCTATTTGTCACCTGCTTTGGCTAAAGGTTATCTGAAAAAGCTCACGCAGAAACGTTTTCTGAGTCTCAATCCAGAAGAATCTGAGTTCAAATTCAAACTGTTTCTCCTCAGAAAACACTTTCAGAAAACAATCAGGTTAGTTTTCAGCTCCATCTGCAAGTCGTTTTTTAAGGTGGATTTGAATTTCAATTTTCTCCAAAGTGATGCAAAAGTGATGCTTCCAAAGCATGTGCAGCACAGTAAGTCAGAAGTTAGGGGGAAAACAATGTTTTATTCATTGTTTAATTTTTAAAGATGATCAAGGATCAAAGACGTGTTCTTCTGTTGAGTCTGGCTTTAATCTTTCATCGCCTCCTGGTTTTTCCAGCTGGATTTCTCCTGATGGGAACTTTTAAATGACCTGAATCACAGAAGAAAGTTCAAACTTTTAAAAAAAAGTTTCATTTTTTTTAAACTGCGTCTTGAAGTAAAATCTCAAAACTCGGTTAATAAGTGGCGCTGCAGTTCTCATATCTGATGGAGGGGTTGGGGGTGAGCTGTTGTCCTGACTGTCTCTGCAGCCGGTCACTTGCTGAGCTTGCAGATCCAGGGTAGGGTCATGTGGAAGCCATTTCTGCCCGTGCTTCCTCCCTGGTCTCATTTTAATCACTCAGCGCGGCCTCACACCTCCCCCACCCCAGGGAAGCCAGAGTTCAGCAAAACCCTGTGCACGACAGGTAGGCATGGCACGCAAGTTCATCCCCACGCTCCTCACATAGACAGGAAATAAATCCCCTGACTTCATTTTAGAGCTCCTGTTGTGATAATAAAGATCAACTGTGCAACCTGAAGAGAGAAACTGTCCAACTGGAGAAGAGTCAAAGAAAAACAGATTATCATAATCTATACACTGCAGAAACTGTCCATCTAACCAAAATTTAAAATGTTATATCCAGACAAAAGAAAAAGCAAAAAAATAAATAAATTCAAATTTATGAAATAAGGACAATTTGAGTTAAATTAAAGGGATTTCAAGAATATTACCAAGTAAAAATGTTTGTAATTTGAGATAAATTTCCAGGCTAACAAGATAAATAATCTTACACATTCTGTTCTTGTTTAGTAAATCAATCTCAAAACAAGATCAAAAAGATGTTTCTTTCCTTGTCTGGATATAAGATTTTAAAACTTGTTTCGATGGACAGTTTTTGCAGTGTAAGTCTACAGTCAAAATTTATATTTATGCCTTAATCTCAGTCACTTGTTTGGTCCTGCACTGCAAAAATTGCCCATCAAACCAACTCTTACAATATAATTATATCCACACAAAAAAGTATTTCTGATCTTGTTTTGAGACWAAGCAAGAGCAGAATRTGTTTGATTGCTGCACTTTTTGTCTTTCGAATTTTCTCAAACTAAATGTRATAATCTGCCAGTGCACAGTTGCGAATAAGAAAAACTGCCAGGCTATACAAGATTAAAAAGTGAACACATTCTGCTCTTGCTTAGTCTCAAAACAAGATCAAAAACGTTTTTTGGCTGGATGTAAGATTGTAAAACTTGCTTAGAGGGACAATTTTTGCAGAGTAGTCCACTCTTCAACACTAACTACACATAAAAAACTCAGATTTTTTTTGTCTACAAAGCACAAAATATTGTTTCCAGTTCCATTGAAGGATCATCAGGGACATGTATTGGTGTGCCAGCGCTGAAATGAATTGCGACTCTGCTGGTTTTTTCTCAGACTGTTTACACACAAACAACCATCGAGGCAGACGGTGACAATTTTCAAGTATCTCTGTTTCCTTCTCCTGTGGTCTGGCTGGAGAGAACGTTCTCATCTGAAACATGATCATGCCTAACTTGCTATGTCCGGTGGTTACCCCCCCCCCCCCCCCCCC
>NW_013952404.1:4790615-4796538 GCF_001266775.1 Austrofundulus limnaeus | reverse complement strand
ACACACACACACACACACACACACACACACACACACACACACACACAAAGCCCTCTGTCTTGCCACCCAAGTCCCCCCCCCCATTCCCTAAGCCACAAACCTGGCTCTAATTAGCATGATGGGGATGCAAGTAGCCACATATGCTTGAGGAGGAGGTGGTGGGTGTGTGTGTGTGTGAGGGGGGGGGTGCTTTCTATAGGAACTATGGGGGGAGAAAAGAAACAGGGATGCACAGTGCAGGCAGTGTATTTGAATACATCGCTGTGAGTTCTGGTTAACCAGAGGATCAATCGGGGGGCTTTGGTCTTCGGCCACACCGCATCRCTCAAGACAAACAGCTCCGAGGCAGAGCTTTGAAAACTCTCAGCATCCGTAAAGATCTGCCTCAGAGCCACAACTGAAAAAAAGACACACATCATATATATAGATATGTATGCTGACATTTTTTTTTACAGCTGACTGATTGTTTTCCGCATTTGCTTTAATAAATGAGAGGGATTTGTGAATTTTGAAGGTGACATGTAAAGAAAAAAAAAGTCACTTATTATGATGTCACATTTTTTGGCCAAAGAGAGCAGTGCGTGCTTTTTATTCTTTTCAGTCGCATGACTTGTTCAGGTTTGTATAACAATAAATTATCTTCTTTTTTTGTTATTTCACAATGAAAGACCAAAAGCAGCCCCATAAGTCTGTCAAAGAAAATATCATGCACATCCACTAATTGAAACCCATACACAAAGAGCTGCTTGCATGCTACACGAGTTTGGGACTATACAGAAACGTCTCACGGCTTTAAATCAGGGTTTTTACCTGCCTGTAAAAATAAACTTCACAGCAGGTGAGAAAGAAGAATCTTTTTTATTTGTTTGTTTSTTTTTGTCCTCAACTCTGACATGGAGGATGATTTATCCTGGGATTTAACATCATCTGGACCAGAAAGTTTTCTAGAAGCGACTGATGTGTTTTAGGAGATTCACTTGTTGATCAGTTCATCTATAAGAGCTCATCCATAGAAACATACAGACATAACAATATAATAAGAAACGCTAATGAAGCTTTGATGTGCCTGCTGAGAGACAAGCTGAGGTTTGTTGAGCTTCATGACAAAGTGCCTAAGCKCAGGCAGAACCAAAGTTTATTTGTTAGAGAAAACAAGATTCGAGCATCAATAACTTATGGCTCGTCTGCTCTGAATTATTTGTTACATAAACTTTCACTCAGCATATTGGGGCAATCTTTGAAGTCGGGAGGAATAATGGGATGGATTTGAAAAAGAAAAGGGAAAAGAACAGATGACTTTGAAGGGGAACTATACCTGGGATGTTATTTGTTTTTTCTTTTTTGTGTGTGTGTAAATTTGCAGACTTGCAAATGTGATTTGTGTGAGAGATCTGCCAACAGAAAATATGAAAGTTTTTTTTGTGCAGCTATTAAAGAAAACACAAGAAATTATGAAATCCTCAAAGCGATTTCCAAAATTTATTTTTTTAACAAAAAAAAAAACTAGACAAATTATGATAAGAATGCAGGAGCAAAATTTTCATGGAAAACATTAACAAGACAAAATTATCTTCGCAATTACTTTACTGCTTGTAGTAAATAAACAATACGTTAAATTGTCACAGAACGAAGTTGCTTCAATACACAGATTCCAGATTTTTGCAGAGAGTTTAATTAACTTTTAAACTCCTAAAGCATGCGAACTGAATGAAAATAACAGAAGCATTCACTTAATTGTATTTATGACTAAAGAAAAAAACATTCTAAATCTTGTTAGGGTTAAACAAACCGTGCACAATCTCCTGCAGCCAGAACATAAATCATGTTAGAAGTTTGTCAAAGCGTACAGATTCGCAAACTCTCCAATCAGTGCAAGAAAATCTCTTGACAGGAGTCAGTCTCAATCGAGCACCAGTTGCTGGTGTTTTCTTTTCTTCTTCTTCTTCTTCTTCTTCTTCTTCTTCTTCTTCTTCTTCTTCTTCTTCTTCTTTAGGCAGAGTAGACGGCAGCAGGTCAAACTTCCTGTGCACGGAGTTGCTCCACGCTCCAAAGTCTGCGCCTGTGAGTGCGACCAACAGCAGAGAGATGATATACTGCAGTTGTGTTCACAGTGCTACCACAATGGGAGGAGTGTGAAAGTTATCCTGAGCCCTGCCCACCTACTGCAAAACATTTAAGATGCTGGAGAGGAGCAGATGCAGGCACATGAGCCTTAAATCTTGATGAAAGCACCGACTGATGAGAAATAATAGATATTATTATGACTTCACTGGCGTTTGATTTATATATATAAAATGTTATTTTTTACATGATATGGATGCATGAGATTTTTTCCTTATTAATATTAAAGCACTTAAAAACTTTTTTTTTTTTTTCATTTTTTCATCTTTGAGAAAAAAAAGCTTGCAGATTTCCTGGTCACAATGGCACTTGATGCTGAGCTGAATTTGAAGAGCAGCAGCCTGATCAGGGAATGGAGCGGGCAGGTCCATTCTGCTCTGGTTGCCTCCTTCGTCTTCCTCGTCTGCCTGGAAGCCTGTCTGTGGGTCAAAAACCTCAGGCTTAAGAGAAGACTGCCAGGACCCTTCGCCTGGCCCGTGGTGGGCAACGCCATGCAGCTGGGGCTGATGCCTCACATCACCTTTGCCAAGCTCGCCAAGAAATACGGCAACGTGTACCAGATACGACTGGGCTGCAGCGACGTGGTGGTTCTGAATGGAGACCGGGCCATACATCAGGCACTGATACAGCACGGCACAGAGTTTGCAGGCAGACCGAACTTCGTCTCTTTCCAGATTATCTCTGGAGGCAGGAGTTTGACATTTACTAATTACAGCAAACAGTGGAAAGCACACAGGAAAGTTGCCCAGTCGACGCTCAGAGCTTTTTCGTCTGCAAACAGTCAAACCAAAAAAGCCTTTGAGCAGCACGTACTGGCAGAGGCCACAGAACTTGTGCAAGTATTTTTACGTCAGAGCACCAACGGACAGTACTTTTACCCAGCCTATGAGTTCACAGTAGCTGCTGCTAATATAATGTGTGCTCTTTGCTTTGGAAGGAGATATGGACACGATGACCAAGAGTTCAGGGCCATGTTGCGCAGAGTGGACAAGTTTGGAGAAACTGTTGGGGCGGGTAGTTTGGTCGATGTCATGCCCTGGCTTCAGTCCTTCCCTAACCCGGTCCGAAATGTCTACGAAACCTTCAAGAGCATCAACGAGGAGTTCTTCACCTACGTAAAAGCAAAGGTGGCTCAGCACAGAGAGACTTTCAACCCCGAAGTGACCCGAGACATGAGTGACGCCATCATCGGTGCGATTGAGCACAGAGAGGACAGCATTTTGAGCAAAGAGTTTGTCGAAGCAACGATGACAGATCTGATTGGAGCAGGTCAAGACACCATGTCATCTGCCATGCAGTGGATCGTCCTCCTCCTGGTCAAGCACCCAGACATGCAAGCCGAACTGCAGCAGCTCATCGACAAAGTGGTGGGTCCAGACCGACTGCCGTCAGTTGAGGACAGGAGCAGCCTGGCCCTGGTGGACGCCTTCATCTACGAAACCATGCGCTTCACCAGCTTCGTCCCCGTTACCATCCCACACTCCACCACGGCAGACGTCATCATCGAAGGTCTCTACATCCCCAAAGACACGGCGGTCTTCGTCAACCAGTGGTCCGTCAACCACGACCCTCAGAAGTGGARAGACCCTCACGTGTTTGACCCCACGCGCATGCTCGATGCGAACGGCGCCCTGGACAAAGACAAAACCAACAGCGTGATGATTTTCTCCACCGGTAAACGACGCTGTATCGGGGTCCAGATTGCCAAGGTGCAGGTGTTTTTATTCACAGCCGTCTTGCTGCATCAGTGCAGCTTTGAGAGCGACCCCTCTGATCCGCTCTCTCTGAATTGCTCCTACAGTCTCACACTGAAGCCCGACAGGTTTAGCGTCAGAACCAAGCTCCGGGGGAAGCTGCTTGGCTTGGTTTCCCCGGCATGAGCAGCATGCCTTCAACAAACACTTTCCCATCAGTGACATTTAGAAGTGAGTATCATAATGCTTGCTCAGAGACTTTTRTATTTAACAAAAATATTTAATTCAAATTATCTGTATTTCATTTGCTGTCAGTGCAAGGCTGAGARTGTCATTAAAGAAAACATCTGGGAATAAACGTTTTGACAGCTTGCATCGATGAAAAATGTAATAAATTTTTGCTTCATAAAATAGTCTCTACTTGATCAGAAYAACCGGTGTGTTTGTTCCACTATTGAGTATATGATATGTGCAGAAACWAGCTACATTTAAACTTTATAACTTGATATTAATGTTTGTGAATGTCATTAAGTCACTCGATGGCTTCTTGTTCTCATTAGCTATATGTAAAATATATATTTAACTTGTCAATATAATTCATATTTGCAAATGTAATCATTATTTACTGTACTCACAGCATAAGAACAGAAAAAAATGCTTGTTGATCATCAGAAATATCAGTTTCCTCAAGAAGTATTTATCACTTTTCTTGAGACGAGGATGAGATGTCACTGCAGAYGATGAACAACAAACTCTTTTTGCATCAAAGGTTCAATTTTACTGTACAAACACTGCAGCTACCCAGCGCCAAACCCGTTTAAGCAGAACAATGAAACACATGTGGAGAACATTTCTCTCACTCGTGAGGCATTCTTAAAACCATGTTTGTTTACAAGAACTTTTTCAAAGCTACACGGATGTCAGTGCACTCTCATTAAATCTCTGTGTTCAGGTCAGAATGCCCAAGAGAAGTGTTTTTATTTTCTTTTTTTTTTCTGTTTGAGTCAAGACAAAATATTAAAATCAGTAAAGTTTGAATTTTAAAGCACTTGATCTATGATGATTGATTCAAGACCCACTGAGGCTTTCTGTCATGGCAAAATAAGCTGTATTTGAAATGAATAAAGAAAATTGTGAATGATCACGGTGTGTGTTGTGAATAATGGAAAAGCTGGTGCAAAAACACATTTATCACAATCCATTTTTAGTCATTATTAAAGGTTTAAATATGAGAAAACTATGAATAAAACCTCTGTGTGACCCATCATATCAATGTATCATTTGAATGATAGTGTCATTCAAATGTGGAATGTAATGTAGTGTAATGATGGGTCTTCTTAAAGACGTTTTTGAAGCATTTTTTGAGCTGAGGCAACAAAAATAAAAGATTTTGAGCAAAAACGTCTTAATGTTTTTAATGATTTCCCAGTGAGCTAGCGAAGCTGCTTTTCTTTCCAGCTGGGAAATCTTAAAATCCAAATACTATTTGACATTTTCTCTTTAAAAATGACATCAAAAATTCCTCATTAGAATAACCTTAAAATAAGATTCAGACCAAATATTGAGGTAATATTGTGATTAACAAGACAAATCAAGTCATATCTCTGGAACCACTCATGATATCAGAGTGATCCAGGAATCAAAGTGCAGCTTAAAAAGCAGACATCTGAAAATGTAATTACTGTAGGTCATTTTGGCCAAATTTGACTTAATCCTTGGTTTGATATGAAGGGTCACATATTTGGCTAAAGGCTAAATTTCACTAGTGAGCTCATTTTTGTTGAATACGCACTCACAAAAGTAGGTTTACAGTTGAAAATGTTTCCTATTAAAAAAAGCTCCTTACAAGCTAAAACTCAACCAAAATCAATATATCTGAGAAATTTTCTCAAATAACTTTTATAACCACAATAATATTCATCTGACTCATCATTATTAATCCCAAAGCAGATAGTGGGTTTTAATCTTGAAATTAACTTCTTGGTTGTATAAATGACAGGTTTTTATAAACGTGTAAAGTGTAGCTAAGTCAGCTTTTGAAATAATTAAAAAATATCTATTTTAAAGCATTTATTGTGTATTTGTATTATAAAGCATCCCCTTTAACT
>NW_013952404.1:4780484-4790366 GCF_001266775.1 Austrofundulus limnaeus | reverse complement strand
AACAAAACTATCAGAGCAGCTGCAGTCCTTTTGTGTCGTTGTGCTCACCAAACACTTGTGGAAAGAGAGGAGGCCTGAGTGGGAAACAGGACTAAGGTCGGCAGGCAAGGATCAAAATGGGAGGAGAGAGATAACAAAAAACCTGAGTCGCTGAACCCTCCCACCAAAAACAGACATATAAGTGAAGTGTTAAGTTTTAAATCTTAGATTTTTTTTTAATGGTCAGCTGAAGACGAGCAGCGCTACCTGCAGGAAACCTTCACACGTTTTTAGGAGGAAGGGGGAGAATAAYTTTAAGACTGCTTGGAAACTTTTCTTCAGCTATTTTCATCTTCTAATTGTAATATGAGCATAAAAAATCTGTGTCACTAAAATACTGGACTTTAAATGGTTAACGTTATTTAACACAATGGCTCAGATGGATACAGAGTTTGATTTAAYGAGCAGCAGCAGCAGCATCAGCGAATGGACTGGAAAGCTTCTTCATGCTCTGGTTGCATCTTTTGTTTTCCTTTTCTGTCTGGAAGCTTGTCTGTGGGTCAGGAACCTCAGGCTCAAGAGAAGACTACCAGGACCCTTCGCCTGGCCCCTTGTTGGAAATGCCCTTCAGCTGGGTCCGATGCCTCACATCACCTTCTCCAATCTTGCCAAAAAATATGGAGACATCTACCAGATCCGCCTGGGCTGCAGTGACGTCGTGGTCCTGAACGGAGCCCGGGTGATCCGCCAGGCCCTGCTAGAGCACAGCACGGAGTTTGCAGGCAGACCAAACTTTGTGTCCTTTCAGCTCGTCTCCGGGGGTAAGAGTCTGACTTTCAGAACTTACAGCAAACAGTGGAGAATGCACAGGAAAATCGCTCAAACAACAATCAGAATGTTCTCATCGGCCAACAGCCAGAACAAGAAAGCATTTGAGAATCAAATTGTGGCTGAAGCCAAAGAGCTGGTGGGAATTTTCCTTCAACTAAGTGCTCATGGTCAATATTTCAACCCTGGACATGAGCTGACTGTGGCTGCTGCTAATGTCATTTGCGCCTTGTGCTTTGGGAAGCGTTATGGACACGATGATGATGAGTTTAGGGCCTTGTTGCACCAAGCAGATCAGTTTGGACAAACAGTAGGAGCTGGGAGTCTGGTCGACGTGATGCCATGGCTTCAGTCTTTTCCTAATCCAGTCCGAAGTATCTTCAAGCGTTTTAAACAGTTAAATCAAGAGTTCTTCGAGTTTGTCAAGAACAAAGTAGAGGAGCACAGGAAGACCTTTGACCCAGAGATCATACGAGATATGAGTGATGCTATCATTGATGTCTTTAATGAGACAAACAGCACCTTTGAGCTCACCAGTGAACACACAGAGGCCATTGTGGCAGATTTGATTGGTGCAGGTATGGATACAGTGTCTACCGCTCTTCATTGGATTGTRCTCCTGCTGGCGAAAGACCCCGCCCTTCAAACCAAACTTCAGGAACTGATGGACAGGGTGGTGGGGAGGAACAGACTTCCAACTGTGGAGGACAGGCCACATTTACCTTATCTGGATGCCTTCATGTATGAGACAATGCGTTTCACCAGCTTTGTTCCTGTCAGCATCCCCCACTCCACCACAACCGATGTCTCCATCAGCGGGATCAAAATCCCCAAAGACACAGTGGTCTTCATCAATCAGTGGTCTGTCAATCACGACCCTCTGAAATGGAAGGACCCCCACGTCTTCAACCCGTCTCGCTTCTTGGATGAAAACGGCGCGTTGGATAAGGACGTCACAAACAATGTTATGATCTTCTCAGCAGGGAAGAGGCGATGCATCGGGGACCAAGTGGGCAAAACAGAGATGTTTTTATTTTTTGCYATCCTCCTCCACCAATGTAGCTTCGAAAGATGCCCAGATGAGGACTTCTCTTTAAAGTGCTCCTACGGTTTGAGTCTGAAGCCTTTAAATTACAAAATCACTGCCAAACTTAGGGGAGAATTGCTCTAAAGTGGGTAAAAATCTGCGTGACTCTATTCACTTGTAAATCATGTGTGTAATTTAACAAAAACATTTACACAAACTCACTCTGTTTTATGTATAAAAAAAACTAAAGAATTGCATGAGCTACTGTGTAAAAAATAAGCTTCTAAATTGTATGAGATGATTTAATCTCTTCAGCTATCAGATGATCAGTGACAGCTAAAACAATTCATGATAAGCAAAAGTGCGTCAATGAAGATGCTCATTTATTTTGTATCAAATCCATGTACAACTAAAAAGACTTGTATTCTGACAATAATTAATATATATTATGTAAAAGCCACTTTTAAAACTGTTGAATGTTCTATGATCTTCATCTCGTAATTTTAAAACTACTTTAAAACCTAATCCATGCGTATCTCTTTGACTGAGTGACAATTATCCTGTGATAGTCAGTGTGACTACAAACTTGACAATAAACATTTTATCCTCAAATCAAACTTGTTTTGYATGTGTCTGAAAATGCAACCATTAATCTCAATAATATCAAATAATCAGCCATTGAATCATTCATATAAAACAAATGATTCTATAAAATCACAGTGGTCAGAACTACGGCTTGGTCTAGTTTTTTTTCCTACAGATGAAAAACTTCCCTGATGGGTCAACTGAACTGTATGTTTAATTGGCCCTGTCTTAGTTTGAGAGGTTTTACTCCTGCTCTATTGRCAAGCAAAGTGAAGCCAAACTATCAGGTCAGCATTTTATAGTCAAATTATTAAAGAACGGAGAAACCCATGCATCCGTGCACTGCTCCCTTTTGATGTGGACTGTAGAGTTTTTAATGAAAAACAACAAAAGTGTAAAAAATAATGTTTTCACACCAGTGGATTTAAACCGTTGATTATCCTTCCTGACAGTCAGCTGTTGTTCGCTCTCTTTAAGTTAGAAGCAAACTCGTGTTTGTGGTGCAGGATCTGAAAATTACCCTTCCCAACAACATTTCTCCCCTCTGAGCCATCAGTGTCACGATATTTAAAGAGAAACTCAGACAAGATTTGATGTCAGCATGACTGTCAACGCCAACTGAAGTTCTTCCTTTTAACTCCTTCTGTTGGGAAAACCCAAACCACACAAGGCTCAACATTTACCCTCCCCGTCAGTATCACACATAAATATTAGTTTAAGAGTGGGCCAGCAGCTTAGATTTTTACATTTATTTTCTTTCTATCTCCCCCTCTCCGTCCCGTGGGAGCGCGGCGGGCCTCGGTGACCGGTCTCAGCTCTACCTGCGTACTTGCAGGAGCGGCACGGCAGCTTGTTTTCACTTGAGTCAATACAGAGCAGCCCGAGGAGGACATCCAGTACTTTTGCTGGTTCTGACACCGCCAAGGACCCCCAGAGGAAGAAGTGGGCTGTCTACACACCCCTCCCCCCCCCGCCCCCCGGTTTCCATCACTGTTTCCCAAACTGTCCATGAAATGCATCCAGCTGAAAGACTCCCTTTCACCCCCACTGCACTGCACATACCCAGCAACCCTGGRCTTGCAGAGTTTGACTCCAAAAAAGAAAACTTAAAAAAAATGTGGCAGACTGTCAGTTTTTTTTTTTTTTCAGCTCTGAGGACATTCACTTTCTGCACGTACGCATAGCCACAGAGTGACCTCCCACAAGTCTGCCTCTGCTACTATTTCATCCAGCGCAGCGCCCACACTTCGCTTTTCCCCTGCTCAGAGATTCACTGTGCAAACTGCAGCCATGCTTTATTAAAAGACAGAACCAAAATAAATGCAACTTTTCACTGCARAAAATMTTTTTCAGCTTATCAATTATTTTCMTTTGTCAAAACTCAGAGGACCAATCAGTTTAAAAAAGGTCTGATATTCTAGTTTAGCTAGTTTTTTTACAACTCTACTTTTAAGTTACACAGTAACTCCAAAACACATGAAAATAGATTTTTGTCTTAAAGGAATGTATTTCAACTTTTTTCAGGCCATAGTTTTAGAAAGTTCAAACTTTGAAATTAGCTGTGATGGCCATAATAAAATATTRAATGGAGTTAACTCAGTAGCAGACATACACTTAAGTAACTTAAAATTTAAGTTTAAATAAATTTGTTAAAACTGTCRCTATGTCCTGACAGTAGAGTATGAGATAGATAATATGTGAAAAAAAATCTGGTGTGACTCCTCAGTTTTCTCAGTACTGCAGCTTTAAGCGGGGTGTATTGTGTACAGCATATTTCAATTCTGTCCCACAGTCAAGTAACTGCTACCTTCAGGTGTTAAGAAAATGTTGTATTTGTTAAAAATAAATTTGACTTTGCATCACAGCCGATCTAAACATCCTGAAATTGGCCTCTGTCCTTTTAAGAATGGCCTACCATTTCTGACACTCCCACTTCAGCACATCCTCACAACAATGCTTCAGGGGAGGGGTGCTCTGTGGGGCAGGAGTTCGGCTGCAGACTGAGTTCCAGGGAGGAGCTTTGTGAAAAATAGGTGGGGCTTTGTACCAGGAAGTGTTTAGRCAGCTCCAAATGGCTACCACAGGAAACATGCATCAGTGAGTCAAAGCAACACTCTGGGTATGTTTTTGATGAAGGAATGAGAGTATAACATGATATAAAGCTYGAAAGTCAAATTTGCACAATGGCTAACACCCCCCCACCAAAAAAAATATTGAATGCGGTTGATTCAAAAAGTTAATCAGACGTAGATAAACGATCAGTAAWTGCTTTCTGAGAGTTTCATAAAAACCTGTTCAGTGATTCATGATATGTAGCTAAAGACAAATTAATACACATGAACAAAATAATTATTGCCACTTTGCTTTTGAGAGCAGGCAGTCACGATACATTTTTAAAAATGAAGTAACACAGCAAATATTTTTCCATAAAATCAAGGTCTCATGCAAAATAAAATTAAAAAAAACATTTTTCAGCACAAATGTAATCTTTCCAACATGTAAAATAATCCCAGTAGCACAGAGACCAAGAATCAGCCTCTCTTCTTTGCAGGAACGTATTTTTACAAGAGTTTGGTTCATAAAATAAAAACTCTGTTTTCCAGTTGAGGATTATGGTTCTTTTTAAAGCTCTTGATCCAAGTTTTAACACTAGACTTATCCTGTATTGACTTGTGTTTAAAAAGGTCGGGGTGTGTAATTCCCGTYATTTTATAAATGAATTTATAGTTTAGAAGGTGTTTCCATTTTCCTGAATCCCTTGTGGACTGAAGTCATAGAAATAAACACTGAGCAGGACATATAATTAGGCTTCAATGGAAATTATAATAAAGTCCTGTCACCCTCCTGGTGTAGTTTGTATTTTTAACACAACACTGAAAACATCTGACAGTTAACGACCCTCCAGTTTTGTCCCGGAGCCTCCCACAGCCATCATATGTGAAGTGACCTGTTTCAATAAACAGCTCATTATTACGGGGTGGAACGGCTCGTTTTTCCCCGATGCTGTGGAGCGGTGGGAATGAAAGGACCTTTGTTGTAAAATCCCACAGTTTCTAATTGCATTTGCAGCATTTGTTTTCCATATAACAAACAATCATTTTCGGAAGGTGCAGGAGGAAGCGAGCTGTACTGGTCAACATGAGCGAGCGGCTGTTTTYGTTTTGCATCATGGTCTGAAGGAGTCACTCGTGCTTGTGCAGTGGGCAGTTTTGTTTTGTGTGGAAACGGAGCAACCGTGTCACCTTAAGCTTCGTATGAAGTGGTTTTACCGACTGGCTGCCGGTGAAGGAGACAGTTTGATGGGGTGTCACAGTGAATCGAAGAGAGTCCRGCAGAGGAGTTTCCTTTTCTTTGTTTTTTCTCACTGAAATGGGCCCATTTGCTCCACTTTAACAAGATCACTACTTCATCTCCAACTCATTGCTTTCTAATAAGGTCAGCTGGATTTGGTGGGATTCAGTTTAAACAAACCTGAAAATCTCCTCCTGGATTTGCCCGTCTGTGAGGGCGAAAAGCAAACAAAATCTGTCACAAATAGGACATGATCTCATGTGTCAGAGCTGGTGRAGCTTCAGATTTAGTATCTTGTAGTTGCAGGGAGGTCCAGCAGCTTCAGGAGGCCATCTATCTTCAGCCGAGTCAGACAGATATCAGCGTCTGCTGAGACGATAACCAGCACCGCTGTTGCGCAACACGTACTGGAACGTTTGCTTGTGCACGAGGTGAATGGAAGTGTCTCATAGAAGCAGACTGTGTCTGCTTTGTTTTGAGAAGGGACATAAATCAGATTAGTTCCTTGTATATTTTTCCTAGGAACCTGAGAAGTTTGGAAAAGCTGGGTGCAGCGACATCCCATGCATGAAGTGGGAGAGAGAGGCCCGAGGATAAATGGAAGACTTGGAGATAAGTGATACTTAAATAGAGTTTAAACAGGAATGACTCTGACAAATTTCAGCTTTAATACTGAACCGATAAGATTAGAAGAAAATAAACTAAATAAATTCTTGTCTAACATTTTTCATGGTGCAATAAATCTGCGTGCAGATCAAGTCACTCTTCACAGTGTTAGCAAAATTCTCTCTAAAACAACTGGAAGGAAAAGCACACTTCAACTTCTTGAATCCAGAAGGACAGCGGGATTGTGACGACCAACCACAATTGCAGCAACCATGAGGACACTTACACGTTTCAGGAAGGCTTTCCAGAAGATTCTGGCACCTCGCAGCTAATGTTGGTCAGTAAGATACGGCTCAGAGCTGACAGATCACTGCAGAGGTTTTGGATCAGGGCTCTTCAATTTGTTTTCCCTTTGATATGAAGCTGCAGATAAAAGGGGGCAAATAGCCTGGAAACATTTTTGTCTAAATTTGTTTAAAGGAGACATGTCATGCTTAAAAGCTCTTTATAATGTGATGCTGCAATGTTTTGGTCTGAATTCCTCCTTATTGTAGCTCCACAAGCCTCTCTTTCACCCCAATTCTGAGGTGTGTCTCAAATCAACTCATTTTGAGGCTGTCTCTTTAAATCCAAACGAGGAGCTTCACACCTCGCCGCCCTCCAGCTTCCAGACAAGTCCGTTTGATGGAGGGGTTTATGACCATCCTGCAGCTCAGAAACATTTTATTTAACAGTGGTGGGCAGCACTAATCTAAATATTAGTTGCACTAACCCTAAAGCACTAACTCAAACATTTAGGTCCCTTATTTGTAAAGCACTAACACACTGAAAAAAAACAGCAAGAGCTAATTCTAAAGCACTAAAATAATCCAGTTGACACATGAAACATTCTTCAGAGTCGACATGAGACAATATTTACTGTGTGCAGAATATTGACACTTAGTGCCCTTGGTGGGCCAAATGGGAGTCACCTACAGGCCACATTTGGCCTGCTGGCCTTGAGTTTGACATTTGACCTTGTAGATAAGTTGCACACATATGAACAAAATGTGACAGCTTTCACCCTCAACTGTGAACAATAATGTTGATCAATCACATTTAAAAACTTCAATTAGTGCTTCTAAATTTAGCCCATAAATTTAGCCAGTGCTAATCCACTGATGAATATTAAAAATAGCAAAAGCCCTAAAGCACTAATCAGGAAATTAGTTCCCCTATTAGTGCTTTAGTGCTTTAGGAGAACTGTGCCCACCACTGTTATTTACTAATTAATTAAAAGATGGGAGACTTGTTCATCCAGCCTTACATGTTGGATCCAGAATCCAAGTACACTACAAAAAACATTTATTGTCTAAATTCTGTTAAAAACTCTCCATCATTTCAATCCAAATGTTCTAGAAATAAGTCTGTCGCTCCATTTATTTAACCCAGTCATGGCYGTCTTTAAAAAACACAAAAAGTGAGTAAATTCTGATAATTATTGTCAACAATAAGATGTGTATGGACAGAGAGCTGTTTTTGTAAAACTGACCTCATTCATTGTGTGAATCATAGGCGATAAAATAAAACTGACCCTGCCTGTCATAATGAAAATGTTTTATAGTCTCTGCATCAGATATTGTAGCTGTTGGACTGGACTTTGAAATAACATAATCATTGGTTTAAAAAAATATCACAGACTTCCATATCAAACCTTCTCTGCTGCTGTTCCTTTTGGCAATTTCATACACAAAACTGAAGCAAGTAACCAAATATTTACATTTCTTAGGTTTTATTTTAGTTGTTTTTATAGTTTAGTTTCACAGTGAGTCCTGCAGTCTGACAGTGTTGTCTTTGAACGAGAGAAATGGTTACTATTTCTTCCTGCAAGACAAAAACGCTTCAACAGAGAATTAAATACTTCTGTTTTTATTTGGGGCCAAAAAGGTTAAACCAACTTAATCACCTAATCTTCTTTTTTACATAAATTTAAGAGATAAATATTAGCATTGCAAATACGCAGACAAGCATCCAACACTTCCTTAGAACTCTGTTACAAATAGACTTTTGGCTACATCAGAAGGAGGCAACTCATGACAGAACAAGAYGACCCAAAAGACAGTTTGAGCCGGGATGGTGGTCCGTATCAGAAAGAATAACAGAGGGAGGATGAAGGGGCTAATGCAAAGTTCCGGAGACACCATTTACACAGCCTGTCAGCATTAGAGGACTTTGTGACCTGTCAGTCACTGCAGCACAAGCTGCTCAGACCCAAGGAGGGGAAAAACTGAGAGGACATTGAAGCTGTCAGTAGTTTGATTGTTTATGCAGTGTGTGGTGGAACTAATATTTTATGTTTAAGCTAGTTATTCATGACATCCTTTAATGACCTTGATTTTCATGACATGCTGTTCATCTGCAGAYAGAATGATTAAAGTCASAACAAGATCTGCTAACAACAGTCATTCTTAGATATCACTTGTGTTTATCTTTGTTTTCCATTGACCTTGTATCAAATCTTGCTAAGATGACAGAATGGTGTTTGTTAATATATATATATGAGGCCTMTCGAGACACAGAGTTCAACAGTAGTGTGGAGAGACAGTGACAGAGAGAAGCAGAGGCACAGAGACAGGCCAGGTTGTTCTCTGTGTTTCCTGTTGTTGCAATAAAACTCAGCTGATCATCTCACGGAGTACCTTCATTCTTGAACCACGTACATATTTCTGTCTTTGTTAAATAAATATTACCATAACACAGTGGAATAGCATTCGCTCATTGTTACAAGTGAAATAAAAAAATATATTCTAAGCTGTCTGAGTCATGCAGCATGTTAGATCCTCTGCATCATCTCTGGAATTCACTTGAATGGACGTTTAAACAAAGCTGTGACGTTTTTTTGGAGTGTAAAGCTATGCAAAGTGACTTATAACAACCCACATTATAGTATATATTTGGTGTGTGATCTCATCGTATTATACAACACGACAAAGTCCTGCCAGATTCTGAGATGGAGGCATTCAGGTGCACGCAGCGAGGCACGCAGCTCTGCTTTTTTGCAAGCCATACTTGGAAATAATGAAGCTCGGTCAACCTAATTACTCAAAGAACAATCCTAAGCCAAGTCTTAAAAAGTCGTARTAAAATGTGTTCAAAGGGTGTAGAGCTTTTATGTTTATAACATAATAAGAAACTTGAACGTTTGATATTTTCTGCATCACTGCAGTAGTTCCTGATTCTTACATAAATCAGGTTAGGAACAGAAAAAGTAAATATGTCTGCTGCGAGCTACCTCTGTGTGAACCACATGTGGTTTGTTCAGTTCGGTTTTCATCCACAGTTATGTGTTTGTGCAAATCTTCTCAAACTCTTGACTCAGTGACATGAAGATTAGTAACTTTATGATGTGAACAGAAAACTGATAACAATTAGAAGCACACAATTCAAGAAAAGCAAATGTTTATGAAAATAAGCTTGACATCCTGTATACAGTGGGTAAAATAAGTATTGAACACGTCACCATTTTTCTCAGTAAATATATTACTAGAGGTGCTAATGACATGAAATTTTCACCAGATGTCGGTAAC
>NW_013952404.1:4779142-4780372 GCF_001266775.1 Austrofundulus limnaeus | reverse complement strand
GTTACCGACATCTGGTGAAAATTTCATGTCATTAGCACCTCTAGTAATATATTTACTGAGAAAAATGGTGACGTGTTCAATACTTATTTTACCCACTGTATCTGTCTAATGGCAGTCAGAAAATTTTAGCCCAAATACAAAGAAAAAAATGTAAAGGGATCATCCGAGAGGGTTACATATTAAATTTATCAKTAACTGTAACAAGTTTGTTTCAGTATGTGTAAATACTGTGACTCCTAAGCTTATAATTCCTAAAGTTGGGGTCATGGCCCCATTTAGGGTCATAAAACACTAAATGTGAGATCCTGAGTTGATTTGAAGAAAGACATTTATCCATCATCTATCCCTGCGTCCATGTCCAGTAGTGACTGGACTTGTCAACATATTGACTCTTGGTCAGGTAGCCATCTGCATCCAGTTTTGGASGCGTCGGGTACCCCCATCGCATCAGTTCTTAACAAGATGAGACATATTTTTGAAAAGAGTAGGAAATGCGCGACGACTAACTGTCCCAGACCCTAAATTTAACTTCTATTAGCCCTAYACAGCCAATCCCTGACCTCAGTTCCTAAAATTTACCATTAATCCTGATTCCTCATGTTAACCACAGAYCCCCAACCCAAAGTCCCCTGTGTGGCACAACCTGGAAAAGCCGTGGGGGGCAATGACTGACGAGAAGGCGGTACCCGACATGTCAAAACTGGACGAAGACGGTATCTGACCAAGCGTCAATATGTTGACGAGTCGGGAGTAGGTCGTAAGTCCATCCCAGGGACACACATTGAGACAAATGAGACAACCATTCACACCCTCACTCACACCTATAGGAACAATTTAGAGATACCCAGAGAAAACCCACACATGCACGGAGAGAACATGAAAACGCAACTCAGAAAGGTCTCCAGCCGGATATCGATGCAAATCTTCTTGCTGAGAGGCAACAGCTCTACCAACTGAGCCATCATGAAATCAACATATTTAGATCATCTAAATATGTTGATACTAGAGTACATTTTTGTCTGTTTATTTGTACTTTTACTTAAGTACAGTGTTTGAGTTCTTTCTCCACCACTGCTGGTATGTAGTACAAATAAATTAGATGTTGCAATGAATAACACTATCTGTACAAATCTATAGATGTGTTATGAAATTAGACATTCCAGACTTAATAAATAGTCAATTCATGTTCTAATTTTAGTTAAAATAAAAATAAGTATGTGTGTGTGTGTG
>NW_013952404.1:4774430-4779061 GCF_001266775.1 Austrofundulus limnaeus | reverse complement strand
GTTTGTTGCAAGAAATAAAAAAAAAAACAGTAGCTGACATGGATAAAAATAATATGATGGCTGTTGAAACTTTTTATATGGCTATTAAATTCTCATTTAATTCATCAATGTGTCAATTTGTTTCTTAGTTCAACCAGCTGTAGTTAGGGTAATAAGTCTTTGTCATTCTTATTTTCYGAGTCAGAGATCCATATTGGCAGGAACTACTGGTTTGATGAGAGAAAAATATTTATATTCACTGCAGTTTCACTCTTTATTGAACTGGAAACTTTTAATTTGATGATTCAGAGGAAGTGAGAGTTTTGCTATGAATAGCAGGTGGTGACTCAGACTGCTGTGCACACACACAGATGGTTATGCCCCTCCGTGTCCRTCCTGTGTGAAGGTCAGGCAGACGTTTCTGAGCCCTAATGTCATACCTCACCCTCCCCAAGCTTCTTCTGCAGATGAGACAAGAGTCTGAGTGTCTGCTTCAATTCTCCAAAATGAGATCTCTCAATTGAGGAGAGCCCATTAGGCAAGTCTGGACTTTGGATGACTCCCCCAGCAGCATGGGCCCCTCATCACAACCACCTACCCATCACTCCCAATGTTCACTTCTCCCATCACTACCTCCACACRGACTCCCACCGCCCCCCGCTGTCTTGGCTGCCAGGAACTGAGATGTTTAGGCCTCTGCTGAAAACCGCCTCCAAGATAGCACCTCTCTCATCCGCCAGCAAAAATAAGACATTCCTGTGTCTCCCTCCCTCCCACCTCCCCATCCCACTCCCTGCCAGGAGCTACAGCCAACAGCTACACTGTGCTTTGCTCTCCCTTTCTCCTCGCGTTCCCTTTTTCTCCTCTGGTTCTGAAAAAGTTATCCAAGTTATGGAGAAATGAACCTGGGGCATATAAAACAAGTGATCATGCTCACAGCAAAAGTGCATTTAAAAGGAATCATTACTGATGCATAATGCACTGATGGAATAAAAAAAAAACAAGTGTTGGTGAACAGAGTATTTGACATCTGTCTTCCTACTGGTCAGTCACCAGTTGAAGCATAAATGCTCACTGACGTAATTCACACATCTGTAATTTCGGGTCCAGAGCGAACTATTCAGAGGACATTTCAGTACAAATATGACAGCTGACTGCATCCTCCTGAGAGGACCAGCTGAGAAAACACTCACTGCACTTTTCACAAYGCAAAAAATAAAACTAAGATTACAGCATGCACGTTCCATCGCCTCTAACTGATTTGTCCCGTAGCTGACATTATACCCGCTATTTACACCATTTACCACAAAGTGGCAGCTTATATGACACGCATATATTAATTCGAACACAAAAATAAAAAAACATCTTTATATTTAAGAAACGTGGCTCGTGATTTTACCTATTTTGTCACATGACTGGCAAATTTTCTTTTGAATTTGTCCCAGCCAAAGTCTGACAGAAAACGACATCAAAGAGGAACTTTTTGAAACAATGTTATTTTTGAACTCTGACTCTTCATCTCTCTCTGATAGTGACTCAAAATAATTTAAAGAAACATCTGYTTCTTCTGTCTGAGTTGTTAGTTGTTGCAGCAAATCTCTGTTTACTCGCAAACATTCCTCTTTGACATCACTTCCTGTTACTGCACGTGCAAATGTCTCAACAACTGTTCATCTCAGTGGTGTGAAAATGGTTTTTCAATTCATGATTGATACTGTCTTTCAAAAAAATTAATAGGATTTATTACAAAAAAAAATTGATGTCACACACTTYAAAGTTTGAACAGTGTAAACTTAAATAAGGAAATTTCTATATAAAATTTATTTTGGAAAATATTTTAAATWAACCTCTTATTATTTATTACTCCAAAGACAGGAACCGAATCTGACATAAAAAATGACAGCAGTCATTGTGTTTGTGGCCATACCAGCAGGGTTGGACCTTGTTATGCTGCATTCCAGTTGTCCTCGGAGGCCGTAGTTTCGAGTCAAGAGGTCGGCACAACCAGACCATACCCAAACAACCCGAGTATGTGTTAAGTCATCATTTCAACATGGCTGCCTCGCTCATGAAACTCTTTACTTTTACATTTTTTTAGCATTTCTGTGTTGTTTATTTTACATTAAGTCAGATGTACTGGTAGTGCTTTATAGTGGGTATTAAAATATATGTTTTAACACTGTTTGTACACTCAAAATGCCTCATGGTGTACTATTATTGTAAGTGTTATCGTTGCAGAGTGAAATAATAGAAATGCTTTTTCCGACATTTGAAACTCTTTGAGCTTAGAACTGATGTTAGTCTGGCTTCGGAATTTCAAGTTCCAATACAACTGGAACGCAGCATTAGTACTTGAATGGGAGACCAGGTGCCGTAGAACCAATGTTGGGGTTGCGCCCACATTGAAAAAACTAGCAAAAGAAAGCCTTTGACCATATTAGGTCATATAGGTCAACTTCTAGAATGATAGCAAAAAAGGTCATTGAATGAGTATCTTCTATATTTAAAATAAAAGCTATTAAAAATCAATACAAATGTTTTACAAGATGCAATGTATATTGAGCATTTAAAAAAATCAATGAGATAAAATAGTCATAAGAGAGCAGGAAAGCAAGCAACATACCAAAATCAATATACTTCCTTGTGCTCATTCAAATAAAACAAATATTTGTTTTTGTACAAGATTATTTTTCTGTGTGCTCGTGGGATGCACACGGACATCAGTATACCAACCATATAATTGAACACTCATAAAAAATGAATGATGGACAAACAAAATTCCTTAAAGGCCAAGAATATCTATTACTGGATTTAGAAACAACTAAACACAACAGCAGCTTGATGTCTGTTCAAGACTCTGTGCAGCCAAACCTCTGTTTACTGAACGGGCAGGGGTTTGTGGAATACGACTCCTTGGAAAAGAAAAAATCTTGAGGCACATTTCACTTTGGCAGCACCTCACCTTGGTAATACAAGAACAGTGAACCAGCAGAAGAAATATGCATGGTTTAGAAGAATCTAGAACCAACTCCAAGTAGCTTTTTTTCATCCTGACATTTCTTTGCATGCAAAAGCTGTCCATCCTACCAAGTTTTAAAATCTTATATCCAGCCAAAAAGTCTTTTTGAGCTTGTTTTGAGATTGATTTACTAAACAAGAACTGATTGTGTAACAATAATAATCTTGTTTTCAGAATGTGTAAGATTATTTGTCTTGTTAGCCTGAAAATTTGACTCAAATTAAGTCAAAGATTTATGCCAATGGAGTAAGAAAATTTTACTTGGTAAGATGCTTAAAATACTTGATTTGACTCAACTTTTTCTTATTTCAAGAATCTTACCAAGTAAAAATTTCTTACTACATTGGCAGAAATTTTTGATTTAATTTGAGTCAAAATTTCAGGCTAACAAGACAATCTTACACATTCTGAAAACACAATCATTATTCTTGCACAATCAGTTCTTGTTTAGTAAATCAGTCTCAAAACAAGATCAAAAAGACTTTTTGGCTGRTATAAGATTTTAAAACTTGGTAAGACGGACAGTTTTTGCTGAAATTCTGATGCACAACACACCACCTGATGTGGCAATGCAGCTTGAGATGAAACAACAGTCCTGCAGTTATCTCACATCAGTATTTCAGGGGTGAAATAAAAGGCTTTTTAAAAGAAAACCAAACCATATCTTGAGAAAATAGCTTTAAATGTYGCTGATGTAGGAAGGAGAGCAGCAACTCCTAGCCAATTTTCTGGATAAGCTCGTGACATCTCTTTTTGATAAGTGGTGGGAGGAAACAGATAAAGCTTTCCATGTGGCATGTTCTTTTTCTGGCTCATTCCTCCGCCTCGCTGCCAGAGACCTCTCTTTAACAGAGTGGTACACAGAGGACAAGGAGGGGGAGTAAACGGTGAAGCACTGAACATGCATGAAGGAAAATAGTCCTCCCAAATGAGTTTGATGGTCGGGGGACAGAGTGTGTTTTCTGATCTGGGCGATCGGCCAAACCAAACAACCCAATGGGGGCAAAAGGGAAACTGTTAGGGAAGAGGAGTTCAAATAAAGTATATGGAAAGGGGGGCAAGGAAGGCGACACAAACGCCGTTACAGTGCAAAAAGTGAAACTACCAAGAAGCCACGAAGAGACCCGGGAGATGTAGGAGTGTTTCCTCTGAGGAGGGGTTGCACAGGGATATGGAGCCACCTGTTTAATGATGCTGAACACACACACACACCCCTGTGTGTTTCTGTGCTTGTGGAATCACACAACTTGAGCAGCAGGGAGGTCCAGAAGCCCAGATGGAGTTGGTACGTGACRGAGAGCAGGCTGTGTGCAAAGTCTGAAGAGTCAAAGTAGATCGTTTGTGAGATTACGTAAAGACACACATATTGCAGATTATTGGGAATGGGTTTGAACAATTGTAATTGTAGTTTGTGTTCATAAAAGAGAGAAGAACAGAGAAAGAGAGGCATGACATCTGATTTCCACATGTCCATTTGTCTGAAAGCCTTTTTAATCACATTCATGGCTTCATCAGGGCTGGGGTAACTGCCTGTAAAATAAAGGATTAAAAGAGAGGAACACGACATTATCCCTTACTGTGTGTGTGTGTGTGTGTGTGTGCGTGCGCGTGCGCGTGCGTGTGTGTGTGTGTG
>NW_013952404.1:4770706-4774390 GCF_001266775.1 Austrofundulus limnaeus | reverse complement strand
GAGAGAGAGAGAGAGAGAGAGAGAGAGAGAGAGAGAGAGACCATTTGCATGCACAAATATACAAAAACAGTGCCTGGCTCCAGCGCGTGGTCAGGACAACAGAGAGGAGGACATGTAACTTAAGTTTCATGCTGCTCCAAACTCTGAAAGTGATTTTCTCGCTTTATTCTGCAGGAAATGATTCATTAGGCTGCAGCCCAGTTAGGATAACTGTGACAGGGAATAAGAAACAGCTCTTCACCCCGGGCTGGTGCATTTGGAGTCTGCGCTGAGACAAAAGGGTAAGATGGAAAGCAGCCCGTGAAGCCACTGATAGCAGCGTAGGGAGTGTTTTTTAATATGGGGATGGAGGTAAGAATGGAAGACAGAGCTGAAGGAGATAAAGGAAGGAAGYCTCTAAAGGGAGCCTCTGTGGGTTTCAGTAAATAGCGCAACAGACAAACTCATCTTTCCTGGAACAGAATGCTATATACTAATCTGTCTGGGGTCATCTTGAACACATCTTTGTCAGTTGTTTCAGTATTCTGTCTTACTGTGGCTAAACATGAGAAAGTAATGCCAGAACAGATGAAAGTAATGTCAAACAATCCAAAACAATATAAAAGGATACGACACAGGATATGATACAATTTAATACAGGAGCACCACAGGGGACTGTACTCTCACCCTTCCTTTTCCCACTTTACACCTCAGACTTCCTGTAAAGAAAGACATCATCTGCAGTCGTAGCGTGTATCAGAGAAGGACAGGAAGCTGAGTAGAGAGCTGGTGGACCACTTTGTGGCATGGTGTGGAAACAATCATCTCATCTTGAATGTGAATAAAACAAAGGAGATGACTGTGGAYTTCAGGAGGAACAGGAACAGGTCCAACGCTATTTCTATCACAGGAGAAGAAATACCTCAGGGATCACTTCGACAACAGACTGGACTGGAGATGCAGCAGTGCAGCCGTCTGCAAGAAAAGAGAATAAACTCTTAAGGAAGCTGAGGTTCTCCAGAGTTTGCTGGAAGATGCTGCAGATCATCTATACGTCTATTGTGGAACGTGCCATCTCTTCTGCAATCATCTGTTGGGGCAGCAGCCCCAAAGCAAGCTTAACAAGCTAATAAAGAAGGCTGGCTCAGTTCTTAACCTTTGACGATGATGGTACAAAAAAGGATTCTTTATAAAAGAAAGATCATAATGGAAAACCCCGAGCACCCTCTTCATCAGACTGAGTGTCTTCAGTCAGARGCKTCTTCAGATACAGGAGATCCTTAATARYGTATATTTGGATTGACTTGATYCACAATATACTGTACAAGMGCTTAGTGGTTAGCACTGTTGTCTCACACCAAGAAGGTCCTGGGTTCAATCCCCAGCCTGGGTCTTTTTGTGTGGAGATTGTATGTTCTCATGTTTGTTGAGCAAGGTCAGGATTAGGATATAGAAATGCAAAGTCCCCATAAGAGTAGGACTACACAACATGGGTCAAAACAAGATCCAGTCCAACACAAAATACTTTAATATGAAATGACAGCAACCATTATGACACAACAGATCATTAAAAAACATTATAATACAATGCAAAATAATAAACTAATAAATCTGTCCTTGTGTCTCTGAATTTATGACCAAGAGCTCTCTGTTCACTTATTTATTACTCTATTTACTAGCCACTCTACCATTCAGACAGCAGCRAGCACTAAGTCAAATTTTTAAATTAAAAGCATCTTCAAACTATCCAAGCACATTAGATTTACTGTAGGGGGGGGGGTTTAAACTTTAAATTGACCTCAAGTGACCCCACCAACTTGAGTGTTGGTAAGAGGTTGTTGAAGATGAACCAGATTTTTTCTGTCAGTGTTGAGAGGTGGAATGGAGGGGTAAMAAAAACAAAGATAAGAACAACCTGGATTATCTGTTAATCCTCATTATTCAACCTCCAGTCAGTTTTATAAAGTGAGAGACAGAGCAACAGCGAGCATCCAAGCCCAGATGCTTCAGAGAGAAGAGCTGTGTCCATGCGTGTCGTACTGTGTGTGACCTCCTGCTTYAGTTGAATCCTGCAATAAAAACAGCAAATTATGAATTAGATAAGCGTCAGTGAGCTATCGGCCTGGGAACCCAGCACCCGATCCAACCACACTACATTTMAAAATGGGACTTTCTGCCCTCAGCTTCATGTATCATCCTGTGAAATCACATAACAGCCTTTTTGTGTGCAAATGCAACTGAACGCTTCCAGGAATTTTCCCTGCGTTACTCACAGCAGGGAGGCCAGTCGTTATGTAGCTCCAAGCCCAGAAAACATGTTAAATGGTCACATTCCGGATGCATTCTCTTAAAGGACTCAAAACCGAGATGATCGTTTCCTTGTTTTCTGCCGCAGTGAGGCAATAAAATCGTACATTTATGTGATAATTTACTGTCTTCTTGCACTGAAGTGATGTTTAGTAATGATTCTGGTCACAGATCTTTGACTCATATGTTTGGGTGTGTGATGACATCTTCTTTGTGTACAGTATTTGTATCGTCAGCACTTTAAATTTCTGTGTGTGTGTGTGTGTGTGTGTGTGTGTGTGTGTGTGTGTGTGTTTGTAAATCCACAGTGTCATAAGTTAAAGATGCAGGCCATAAAGCATAACAGGAAAACACATAATAAGACAAAATGTCCTCAATGAGAATCAGCAGCAACTTGATGTCATTTTCACACAATTATTTTAAATCATGTGTTGCTCACTGCTCACAGAATACTCCCATTTCTTGTAGTTACAGTATGTACAATAAATGTTTGTCTAAGTAAAATGAGGCTATTGCTGTTTGATTTTAGACTGATGACACAGCATCCAGTACAAGGCATAAACAATATGTGGCTTTGACATTTAAACAGCACAGAGTGAGAWCCGTAGCACCTAGCAATATGGCGGTCATTGGTCATTCTATTGTATTTCTAGTCCAAGCTATATATGATGAATAGAAGTAACTGACTTTAAAGTGTGTGTGACATCAAATTTTTGTAAGTAACGTAAATRCATTTTTGRAACGATAACACTGATAACATACTGCAAAAGGAATTTCAAGTTTCTGAGATWAACAGTTGTTGAGATATTTGTATGTGAAGTAACAGGAAGTGATGWCAAAGKGGWATTTCTGCGTGTGAACAGAGCATCAACAGCCAAAAACACAGGCTGTAGAGAAGAAWCTAACATCTTTAGATTRTTATGAGTCACTATCAGAGAGAGATGAAGATGAGTCAGAGTATAAATAATGATGTTTCAGTGAACAAAGACCAGGGAGTTGCCTTTCTTTAAGAGTTCCCCTTTGATGTCACTTCCTGTTTCACTTTGACTGAGCCAAGTTCAAAGAGGAATATGCCAGTTATGTGACAAAATGGGAAAAATTGTGTGTTTATGCCAAGTTTCTTAAATATAAAGATGTTCTCTTTGACTTTTTGTGTTTGAGGGATATGCATGTCRGGCACTTTAAGAGGACAGAAATTATTTCACAATATTCTTTACTTTTGCAAATGTTGTTATATTAATCCTCCAGAGACGCCGGATAAAATTTAATGGCTGAGTCTTGTATGATCACACATTGAACTTTAGTACTCAAATTAATTTGTCATTATGTTAGTTAGTTAGTTAGTTAGTTAGTTAGTTAGTTAGTTAGTTAGTTAGTTAGTTAGTTAGTTAGTTAGTT
>NW_013952404.1:4767335-4770636 GCF_001266775.1 Austrofundulus limnaeus | reverse complement strand
ATTCAAAACTTTGTTCAAGCCAAGGACCAATTTCTGTCTATTTATTTTTTAAAAATGTACATATCAAGTCATTTTTAAATACAAATTAGCTTTTCCAAATTATATTTTACATAGAATTTAGAACAGAGGCTCTCAAACTGGAGGTCTCAGGACCCCCAGGCGTCCGCGAACTATAGCTTGGGGTCCTCAAAAASTTAGAATAATTTGTTAATATTGGATTTTTTTAGCATTTTTTGTGGAACAGTGTACAAGTAAAAAAAAACATACTAAACTAAACAAAAAAATAGCTATTATTTTCATGGCATTTAGAGGTTAAAACAGCAGTAAATAATTTTAAAATCAGCATGAGGTTTATTTAGGATTTAGAACATACATAACAAATACAGAAAAAATGAATAAATTTAGACATCATTAGCATGCCTTAACTTTTTCATTTCAATACATTTCATCACAATCCAGCAAACCTGGTAAAAAGAAGAACTCAATTAAAATTCAAGTATTTTGCATTAAAATAAGAGAAGACTACAGGAAAAGATRATTACAGTTGATTCTCTGTTGCAGAAATCAAACTTTATTTTACTGGCTTAAAATTTGACCATGAGAATAACGCAATAAATCCAGTGGTAAAAAGAGAAATCTTAAAAATGCTTCACATTTAAAGCATTATCTTTAGGGCCAGATAAAATGTTAAGGAGGGACAGATTTGGCCCGTGTGCCTTGAGTTTGATACATGTGATTTTGCCATAAATATTTTCCAACTAGATTTCTTTAAATTAGTTTACTGCTGAAATAATACAAAATGTCAGAGTCCAAACAATTCAGAGAAGTAGTCAAAGCACTTTTAGTTAATTAAAACTTTCATAATTGCTGAAATTATTTGCTGCAAGTTAAGGGAGGCTGTTTTTCCAAAACGTGCACAATAAAATATCTTAAAGGAAACATAAATGATGCATGATGGCACCTGATTTTTCAGTTTTATTGCTTAAATGTTGTAAAATTCCTTTGAGGAATTCTCTGGACAAACTCACAGGGGAATGTGATCCCCACTAAACAAAGAGAAGGATTCAGTTTCAAAGCCTGTTTAGTCTGTTTAAATTAAAAATGGTCCAATTAAATTCTCATTGCTGTTGTCAAATTTTTAAAATGCGACACAACAAAAGTGGAAAATTTCAGAAAATCAAGCCAGGTTTTATAACAGTCCCATTAARGCCTGTGTAAACTCTCCTTTGTTTCTCTGTTTACTTCACATCATTTTGTTTCCTGTTGCTAATAGCGCCACCCATCCCATCTGTGGTCACACACTGGGAGAGAAATCAAGGTCCAAATTGAGGCGACGAGAGAAAAGAGGCAGTGTGTGAGTAAATGTCATTCCAAATATGTGATGGCATTATTTTTAATCACTGTCTCCCCCAAACAAAYCCCCTTTCCAGCATGCAGAACCACTGAAACCACATCCTGGTGTTTTTCAACAAAATGCTAACCTGGTGACAGCTCTTGAAATGCTTTATGGCGTTACATACCGCTGCGATATGTTGCGCAATCCTCAAAGCAAAGCAGTATCATCTATCAGTGAGCACAGCAYGACACAGAGATGAAATGAGAAGGAATGAGAGACAGAAGGAAAGGAGGAGGCGGCTGGGTAGCATCTCTGTGGCTCGAAGTCACTTTATGTAATCTGCACATTGTGATTTGGGAAACAGCAAACAGGAAAGGAGGTCAGCCGTGTGCGTCTGCTTGCAGAGAGGGAGTGTGAAACTCCTCAGAAGAGAACCAGACTGCGAGGCCAGCTGCAGACACATGTATAAACTCACAAGGATAAAAGTCAAAGGAAGAAAATGTGTGGAGCTGCGGCGATTCGTCACAAATAAACTGATGTAAACCTATATGCTGTGTAACCCTAACACCAAATCCATCACCGATCCGCCTGTTGACTCTGCTCTCCCACAGTTTAAATCTCTCTGCTGAATATTAGGGGTGGTGTTGTTCCAGCACGCACCAACAGTAAAGCGTTGAATCCAGCTTGTTGTATAATTTATACCTGTTCAGCTCCCACTCAGTGATTTAAAGCGATTGTTTCAGCAGAGTGGCCTCTCCGTGCAGGTCCTCTCCCACACATTTTCACAGCAAGTAAATCCGTCAAAATGCATTTATCACATTAAGTGTGGMGTTTGGGATGTCTGACATGCAGAAAAACAGACTTTACAAAACATAGTTTCTTTTTGAGCATTTCTTTGCTTCTGCTTTCAGAGGCACATTAAATGGCTTCATGTGGTGCAGACACATGGAATCTGCTCCTGCTCCTATCTGACTAACGCAGAAAAAATRATACTCAGTTTAAAACGTGTTGTTTTTGAAGATGATGCTTAATTTGATCCATGTTGATGTCAATGTAAAAGGCAAAAGTCATACAGGTAAATTATTGCTAATAGACATTATTGAACTGTTGCTTTATTATATACGGCCTCTACATAGTTTGATATCACTTCAAGCTGCAATAAGGAGTTAGACTTAGCCTGAAAGTTTCACGATCTCTTGCCTTCTGCTGCACTACAGCACCTCTCCAACAGTGGAGCCTGCCGTGAACGCACAGCTTACTCCATCCGAAGCCTAACAATCGACGCATGGACATGGTTGTTCAACATTTGTTTTTGCACACATAGCTCCTGGGAAACTCCTCCCATTGCGGTATACTTCACAGCACAGGCTTTCTTATTTTATTGTATTATTTATTTTTGCAGGGACAGTACAACAAAACACCCATCACCCATGGGCAACAGATTCAGCATACACACGGCTTCTAGATAAAAGCTAAATTTATTATACATAGAATTACATTTGTTTTTTTTTTAAGAAATTAATAAAGTTTGAAATGAAAAAATAATAATAAATTTACAGCCCTCATCCCTGGTTAGGCTTTTTGATCTGAACAAAATAAAAGTTGACATGAATAAATGAGTAGTTTACTTCCTGCTGGAAGTGAAGGAGCTCAAAACTTGAGTCAAGTGAGCATCACCGGTTTTTGCACCAAAGCAAGAGACAAATCATTGCATCCCAGTGAGTAGTTCAAATATATAAGTGACAGTTTTAAGCTGTAGCTCTGAGAGACAGTATGCTCACTGTCTGATGAAGTTGTGTTTGACAAAAATCCTTACCTGTGGCCCTCAAACCAAAAAAGGTTGAAGAACAAAACAACTGGATGTCTGTTATGAAGCTGAAGACTTTTTGCTTCCAGTCCAGGAAGTTTTCTCTTTTCAGCTTCAAAATAGATGCCCAGTTGTTTTGTTTTTAACTTCTCTTTTTA
>NW_013952404.1:4765679-4766759 GCF_001266775.1 Austrofundulus limnaeus | reverse complement strand
ATTATTTACTTATGACCTGGATGATTGGGAATTTTCACCAGCATGTGGCCCTCAAAGAGCCAGGCATTTTTGGCCCACCAACTGAAAGTGAATAGTCCTGTCTGCACAATTTAAGGAAGATGAACAACTTTTCTGTGGGTTTTAAGTCCTCTACTGCTAATATTTGAAGTAAAAGTTTAAGATTTGGTGAAAATGCTCCTGTAGTTACTCTTCAGCTGGAAAACCAAATAAAAAAAAGTTCAGACTGTTCTGTGAGAACTGCACTGTCACATCAGGTCACCGAGGAGCTGACCTCGGCCTCTTATCACCAGCAGATGAACGAGGGCAGGAAAACACTGCAGGAGCACAGGAAGGCAGAATATGCTTAGTTAAAGTTTTTGGTTTTAGTCTCTCTTTCTTTCTGAAGCTGTAGGTTTCAAGTTAACAAGAACAGAAAATCCTTAAAATAGGAAAAAATTCCACAGGTTTTTTTTTCCATACTAATTGATCCAAATATAAGGTAATTCATGTGATGGACTACTGAGTGTGGAAACAAATTTATCAATCAACTACAGGTTGTTTTCCAGTGGGAAAAGCATCATGGCGAACGTTACGCGTTTAATTGTGTACCACGGCACGGTTCACTTACTGGCAGATGTTAGTGACGGTTGATGAGGACTGTGGAAAAAAAGGACCGGATCAGGCAAACTTTGAGAAGTCTGGAGAGGTGTTTTTTTTTTTTGCTCTGCACCACATCCACACTGAACAAAGTCAAAGATGACAAAACAGTTCAAGGATGGGAAAACAAAAAGGGTTTTAAAGTTTGTTAAAATGCCATAAAAAACAACTCTTTTCAGAAAACTGTTCTATTAAAGAACAAAGAATGAACTAAAAAAAACATAAACATGGTCAAAAGTATGCCAGACACCTTTGAATGTATYCTGGATGTATTTTACACTATTATACGTCTCTGTCCACAGATCAAATCAGCCAGGGTGCATGCTGGGAAATGCTAGCAATTATCCTCTAGATAAGTGGCTCCCAAACTTTTTATCTTCTGACCCACAAAATATTCATGGCAAAAACTTGTGACCCCAAATA
>NW_013952404.1:4764082-4765549 GCF_001266775.1 Austrofundulus limnaeus | reverse complement strand
ATGGGCATAGTAACAATATTTTTATACTACATTTATCCATTTTAAATATACTAACCTCACTCATTTGTAAAAAATAAGGCAAACATGTAATTAATTCAGAAAATCTTTTCAGGACCCCACCTTGATGTTTCGGGACCCCACTTTGGGTCCCGACCCCAACTTTGGGAAATGCTGCTCTAGAGAATCTTTTAAATGCAGCGATGCATTCTGGGTACAAACATTACAGATAACATATTTTTTCTTGACATATTTTTCAACCCTTTTGAAATTATTTTGTGAACCTTTATAACTGATACTATGACACCTGAACTTCTATGCGGGACAAAAAAGGTTTAGATACTAAACAAAATCAGGACAGTTTTCTGACAATGTTTGGTCAATTTAAAAGATAAAAGTGATGAAAAACACAACAAAAAGAGTCATGGCAGACMATATCTCACATTAAAACATATTCACACATAAATAAATGGCAAAATCCAAGAGGGGAAAAAACATTTTGATTCCAACTTAAATGATTTCAGGTTTAAAGAATCTGTAAATGAGCTCTGGCTTGCCTGGATCCACAAAAMCAAATAATAAACAGTGATCAGGCTTTAAAATAATCTTCCCAACAAGTATGAAGGCCCGACTGAATGTCCACTGGGCCCTTCTGGCATCAATGAAACTTTGGATTTGCTTTGCTGATTTTATCAGACACCCTTCTATTGTTGTTTTCCTTTAATCCAGTTTTCATTTCCCTCCTTAGTCACAAGACTTGTCCAGATATTATGACTGCACAGCGGAGGAAGTTAAAGGAGACACATCAGGCTTTTAAGTCCTTCTAAATCATTCTGTTGGGGTTTTTATATAAAGTKGAACTGCAATGCTTTGATCTGATTTTCTCGTTATTGTAACTCCACAAGCCCCATTTTCTCCCCATTTCTGAAGTGTGCCTCAAATCAGCTCACCCACCCTCTTTACTTTCTCTCAAAATTATTTTTATATCAAATGTACAATTTTAATTCATGATTCAATGCAACAAAATAAACAGATTTAAAAAGTAAAAGATAATACTTGTCCTGTCCCTAACTGTGGTGCCCTGAGCAATTTAGTTTAACAATCCTGTATTAATGTCTCAACATAAGTTGCTTTAAAGCCAGCATTGACCATAAACTGCCAAAATGCATGTTAATTATACATATTCTGTCAAAGTGGGAGAGTTCAGAAATCAGGGAGTAAAACTATCTTACTTTTACTTCTAATGTATGTCTTTTTTGTGTCACTTCAGTAGAAAACGAAACCAAATATTAGTTTATTTATTTCTTCATCATCAGTGACTTTTTTTTATTTTTTTAAGTGAAGAGAAAATAGAGACAGAGAGAAAAACAGAGAGAGAAGTAATTAGGAAGATAGAAAGATTGAAATAGCGATTAGAAGTATATTAAATATACACCAACAAAACACAGGACCACACACCCAACATCTGTC
>NW_013952404.1:4751236-4762134 GCF_001266775.1 Austrofundulus limnaeus | reverse complement strand
CAGCGACCGTCCAAGCCCCGAGCCCACCCCACTGGGGGGCAGAGTAGCAGCGGGCCCCCAGATAAACCAGCAGGAGGGGCAGCCCAGACCGCAGCCTGACAAATACCCAAACATACACAATCGCACCATCCCACCCTCATCCTCAACCCCACTCAATCAAAGACATACAAGGACTGTCTTTGTCTTTGTGTAACTGTGGTGCCCTGAAAAATTTAATTGAACAATCCTGTATTAATGTCTCAACATAAGTTGCTTTAAAGCCAGCACTGACCATAAACTGCCATAATGCGTATTAATTATACATATTCTGTCAAAGTGGGAGAGTTCAGAAATCAGTGAGTAAAACTCTCTTACTTTTACTTCTAATAGTATTTCTGTATTTATTCCACATTTAGTCTGTAGTACAAATTTATGAGGACATGTTAAAACACTGTTTCTATGCAGGAAACACCAYGTAGAGCTCAGTTATTACTTGTTAGCAGTGCTCATGGCAATGAGACAAAGAAYGTGACATTMCTATGAAAGTGGTGAAAYATCAAAGTTAATTACTACCAGCCCTTTGAGGGCCACCGATCACTTCCGCCGTTTCTGTAGGTAAACAAACGCACGTGGTTGGCACCGGTCACTTACAATTTTTAATTTAGAGACACACGACACAATTACAAAAAAAAAATCCTGATTTTTTTTTTTTTACTTCATACTCCTTTTCAAACAGAAGGCCTTGTAAGCTGGATACAGTTTTTATTGTTTTATGTCTGTTTTGAAATTTACTCCATTTCTATTTATTCTCAAAATTAAAAAACTAAATTACCAGAGCAAAGTTMAATTTTACTGTGATGGAGAAGTGAAACTGCACTGCCAAAAYTGAGTTCAAAMCCGATAKTAAAAAGAAAAGAAAAAAAAMMCATTTGCTTTGGCCTGAAACATTAGCCAACATTTCTCATGTAAACAAACCCGTGGTGTAATCTGTGCGCAGCGCCTGTGAGAGGACGACGCTGATTGGTTGGCGGAGGTGGGCGTTTCCGCATTCCGCAGAGAGCTGACGGCCGGAGCGGCGCAGGTTCCAGGAGGTGGAGAGGCAGTGGCGTCTGTGAAGAGAGAGAGCCTCTTGAGTCATTCCCAGGGGGAGTCGACGGTCTGAAGCCAGGAAGCAGGGATGCCTTACATGCTCATCAGTACGCAGATCCGACTGGTGTGTATATTGTGTTTAAATTACTCCATCATGTTTATTTAGCTTCTTTATTATTTTTTTGCAACAGGATCCTCCTTTTCAAAATTCTGCATGTTAATTAAAACACAAAGCTGAAAACTAAAAGAGCATTTTATTAGATTTTATTCTCCCTAAAATAAAAACACATTTTGCCGGTCTCTCTTCTTTTGTTTCTTGTGTTCATTTTCTTGTCTTCACTACAGGAGCAACCTAATTCTATAACACTGGAGTATTAGATGATCTATTTTTAGTCTGTCCAGATATTAGAGGTCATTATCCTGCCACAGGGCTGCAGGTGTAGTCTGGCTGCACAGATAACAGACTATGTTGACCATCGATCAAGTCTTTGTGCTAAAAGGGGACATATGAAAAATCCACTTTTTTTAGCCGTTAGATGCATTTTCTTTGTATTTGGAGTCTCTATGAGTGCAGAAAAGTTTTAGTTTCTCTGTAGCGCAGTTATCTTTATATTGTTATTTTTCAACTCGTTAAGTTTTTTCTATTTTCTATGAAGTTTTCTGAACTATTATATTGCAAAGGAACATCTAAATAAGGTCTACAGTTTGGTGGTCTTCAATCTCCTCTGGCTCTGGGTCAGACTCTGGCTCCAACATGTAAGGCTGGATTAAGTCTTCAGTTGTTGGCATCTACATGTTAATTTGTGAATAAAAAGTTTGAGACACGTTAACTCTCTATCAAACTAGAATGGAAGCTAGAGAGGGGCACACTTCAGAAAAGGGGTGAAAGTGGGGCTTGTGGAGTTACAATAAGATTTCAGATCAAATCATTCCAGTTCCACTTCATATAGACCCCAACTGAATGATTTATATGATAAAAAGAAGGATTTAAAAGAACAGTATGTCTCCTTTACCCATTGTGTTGTGATATTTTTTAACCTTTGCCTTTCAGGAAACTGGTCCAACTAATGTAGGAGATGAATCTTCAGATCCAGCTGTCATGAATTACCTGGGAGCGAGAAAAGCAACCATGCTGGGAAACAACTTGTGAGTGTTGAAAGTTAGACAAATCATGGCGGTTTGTGGGAAAGTTCACACTGCAGATAAATTTAAATGTGCACAATCACAAAACTCCATCATCATCATCATCACAAACAGGAGAAACTGAACTGTGATAACAGAGTGCTGCACAGGCAGATTTAAGCAGGTGTGATTTACATGTGGAAACCGTTCTACATTTTGACAGTTAAAAACTGGCATTTCTTTAATTCTGGCACATGAAATGTACGTTTCGACCAACGGAGCTGAGAATAAATCAATTTGGACGGGGGGTTATGTGGTGGAGGAAACCCTCAGATTTACAATAACCCATTCAAGGTGATGGAACACAGATCAGGGACGTATTGTTGTTGGCAACCGGACTTAAATCCTGCCGGGAAATGAACCAAGGTGTGGAAGGAAATGAGCGAGCACCAGAACAATTTTACGGCGAGCAGAGTTTACTGAAATCCCATGTCTGTGGAACGCAGAGTGACTCTGTATACGCTTCTTTTAGTTCCGAGTACCATGTGGACGAGCCGCCTCGCGTGGTGCTGGACAAGCTGGAGAGGATCGGCTTCCGTGTGCTGACRATGACCGGGGTGGGCCAGACGCTGGTGTGGTGTCTCCACAAAGACAAGGAGTGACTGAACGTAAAGCAACAGCATCAAAATAACRTCTGTCTTTAAAAGAAGAAATGATTTTTGCAGGAAACGTTTGATTTTTGTTTTTAACTTGTTTGGAAACTTTTAGCTCTTTAATATTTATGGTTTAAGATTTCACAATAAATAGGATTCAGGCTGCCAAATTCAAAAGTTATAAAACCCACACATCTTTTAAGACCCTTTGTTTACAGCTGGTGTGTAAAGTTTTGTTTACATAGGTTTGTACCTAAACGTCTTTGTAAAGTTATGTTGTCAAAAATGCAAAATTTTGGAATTTTTTTTCCTTTCGCAACAGAAAACATAAAAAAATTTAAATACATTTAAATATGTGTACTCTTTTATTAGTACTCAATCAGATGTGCAAATATAAAACTTAAGAACTGGTGCAATATGATGTTGATATTTATGGCACCTTACAAGAATGCAGGATCAGTTAGGGATGATTTTCCTTAATTTGAGCAGATAATTTATGACACTGGCCCACAGACATAACACTTTGATATTATACTTAGTAGTGTTGTAGTACTCAAGTCCRGTCTCAAAACCACAGTTTGAGGGTTTCGGTCATGTCTTGGACCCACATATGCACTCTGTCTCGGACACCGAAGACTTGAGATTTTATTTCAAGACCAATCAAGACCGCAACTGTGGAAATWTCAGAATAATGTCCAATTTATTTGCTAACATMTTTGATTTTACTGGAYGTAAAATGTTCTGATTCAAATCRAAGCKTGACTCATTGATAATTATGTATTTTTGTTACCGCTGTCACCCATCCCCACTCCCTTTCACTCGCACGCGGCACTCCCAAGAAAGTGAGCAGTTGTTGTCTGGGAGCGGGAGAAGATTTCTGAAAAATCTTCAGTAATAGAATTCGGCTACATGAATCATAAAGAATATATTTGTAAAACAATATCCAGGAGAAAGCATACAGACTTGTAAATGCTGCAGGGCTTCGCTTTCAGAGATGGTGGCGACTACATCAAACTTTTATCATGACTTAGAAAAGAAGCACAAAAAARGRAARSYWMMMYKSCCSGSCMAAAAAAAAGTGCCCTTCTGGATTTAACTGAGGTCTATGATCTGATCTGGGKTTACTGCAGGTGGTCAGGYCTAGGTTCAGCAACAGTCTGTGCWCAAAGAATGAGGTCAKTTGACTATATATTGAATGACCAGGTYATTCCATCAATGTATTGTTTCTTCTCYGATGAAGGGCATATTCCAAGATGACAATGCCAGGATTCATCAGGCTGGAACTGTGAAAGATCTTGGTGAGAAAATAATGCAACACTGGATGAAAATAAATCTTGTRCCATTGCAGAAGCTTATCAAAACAATGCTACAACAACTGCGTGCCGTAATCAAAGCTAAAGGCAGTTCAAAAAAATGTTGAGTGTGTGACCTTTTATTTTGGTGGTGACTTTTTTCTTTTTTTTTTTTTTTTTGGTCAGGCTGTGCATGTTTAAGTGATGTTTTGAAAAGCTAGCTAGCTAACATTAGCAATCTGCCTCTGTAGCAAAGTTCTTTACCTGGCCCTCATACAAACAGATTTAGTCAATAGCTATGCGTATTAAGTTAGCTACCTGTGTATGGTATACAGAATGACTAGTTTTAAATTTTTCTTGTCTTAGTCTCAACTTGGTCCCCCTCCTAAAAGTCTTTGGCTGTGTCCAAAACAAGAGGCTGGATCCTCCGAAGGACCCAGCCTACCCGGTCGAGATGGGCTGGGTCCTTGTTAGACTGCAAAGACTAAAAAAAAAAGTGGCTGTGAATTTGGACGGTCTAGCCTCCCGTCCTTACCCTGGCGTATGTCATGTCACCTAACAACCGTGACGATGCTAAATGGAAGCAAAATTAGATAGAAAGTAGAAAAATATCAATATATTAGCGTTATTAATATCACAAAACAATAAAATTAACTTAAAGGTAATATCTGAAGAACCAATGGACCCACCGTAGGTGCATGTTTATTTCTCTATATAAGTTCGTTTTTTTTCTGACAAAAATAATATTTAAAAACATGTCTATAATAATGATRAAAGTATTAATAATACAACCGCTTGAAATTTTTAATTTTTGCACTGTCATGTTTTTTTTTGTTTTTTTTTGAAAATGTATTATTTTCTCTCGCTTCGTCCATCATGATCTCTAGTTGGGCTGCAATGCATTATGGGATATGATGGGTTGCGAAGGATCGATCAGACCAGTCCTTCAGTTTGGGCCAAAGGAAGGACGCATTTGTTGGCCGCATCGGAGGACTCTTTGGTTTTGGACAGCCTCTGTCGCGGTGCTGTGACRTAAGCGACCGACGAATTCGGCTTTCGGAGGACCCGGCCCACCATTTTGGACAATACCTTTGTCTTGTTTCTGTTTCGATACACTTTGGTCTTGACTTGGTCTTGGGTTAGGTGGTCTTGACTAAAATACTAAGATTGAAAAAAAAAATGTTTTAACTAGCTATGTTTCCAAAAACAAAACATCATCCCATGCAAATGCATCCCAGTGTTACAGGAAGCACATTGACACGACGGTATGGAGACACTTGTAACATTTTGCTGCCTGTAGACGTGCCTGCCTTTTAACTGGCTTATGGTACACTCAGACGTGGCCGGTAGCGATTATTTTCTAAGATGTCAAATGTCAGCCTAATTAATTACCCAACTGATCAGCTGGTTTACCTCTCATCAGGAGTCTGCATTCTGAGCCAAAAAAAAAAAAAAAAACGCTGGGTGGCTTTTGTTCTGCCCCAGAGGGGCCTCCAGCTCATGTCTGGGGCCAGCCCGGATCCCTAACCCACAGTCCAGAACTGCTGCCAGCCAACTCACAGCCAAACTCTAACCAGACCTGTTGCCTCACACATGACGTCGCTTCCACCTCCACGCTAGATTTCAAGGAACTGGTCCCTTGTTCCACCACAGACATATTGTTTGCATATGCAAACATGACTGTTCCAACGCGACATCTGATCCGGCGGTGACTCCGGTTGACTTTTGCAACTGATGTACCGACGGGCTCATCCTCCCCTGCTGGTTCGCATGCAGCAGCACATGCCACTGTGTGCTCTGGGCAGCTTTGGTGGTGAATACGTTTCCTGTAACTGTATTTCCTTTGTTGTAATTCAAACAAACTTTCTTTTTTTTTCACATTGTGGGGATATTGAAAAAGGATACACATAAACAAAACCATGTTATGAGGGGATTTTGCAGGAGAGGAGCAGATGTCTCCACCACACCGCTCCACAGCTGGACATTGTGTAACAGAGCCATGGAGAGGCAGCGCGGGAGTGGCAGGGGGATACACGACTGGATTGGATGTTGTGGAGCTTCCACATGGCTTCTAAATAACACAACAACACCAGAAACCACAGCCATGCAGGCCGGCAAACGWAGACACACCAATACGCTATAAAGATAAGAAAAACAGAGGACAAAAAGAGAGTCGTTATAAAACTACAGCAGACCGACACAGGAAGGCCTGACTGAAACAGTAGCGTCACAACATAAAGAAAGTCTGCACARTCTTCCAGATACTTCTTACATAAGGTCATTATGAAATCACTGAAAGCAACAAATCCAAGTTTCTTGAGGTCAATATCACAGGAACGAACACATATTTCAAAGTTCTTCAACTGAAGCGYCAGTGTCCCGGGACTTGATCCAGCAGGAACAATGATGGAGTAAAAGTGCTCGGAAGGGAAACACAGAGGTGAAGAAAACAGACAAAAATTGGGTAATCTCAGTTGTAAGTCTTGAAATATCTAAAAATAGAAAAACAAAAGTTCACGCGCTGCCTGGTGGAGCTTTGTTTTCAAGATGCACGTCGCTGTGGAATTAAAAACTCCTGGGGAAAAAAAAATAAGCTTTTTAAATTGGTTAKAAAAATATTTGTTTGGTTTTGCAATAAAAAAACAAATCCTTCTTTCTGAAAGTCAAGTGAGTATTTTGACAAAAAAAAAGTTTGTGTTCAGTTTTACAAGCCAAATAGCTGTGTAGCTACACGTTTGACTATGAAAGTCTATTTGACTTGTAAAAGCGATGTTACTATTTAGGACACAACTACTTTTTACTAGTTCTCTGAAAATCTGYCAGCGATAATAAAGACTCCAGAAAGTCTCAAAGCCCTGCGAAGAGTTCAGCAGCAGCTTCCTGTCAAACTGCAACTTGAGTTTGAATAAATTTAAAACAAAATCTATTTTCAGTTGGTTTGTTACTGCATTTTTTCAAGTGCAATTACTCAAATTTCCTTTAAAAAATGTAATGGATAAATTGCCTAATTTGCTAATATTTATTTTTAATTTCATTATGTAGATAATGCTTTGCAAATTAGTATACATAAGCATTTCTATGTTTTCATAAAACTTTAGCAATATCATTCTAAAAAGTCCTACCTGTCTGAAATGTCAACCTTTAAATCAAATTTTAAGGTTTAAATTCGGAACCACTTGAACAAGAATAAAACTACATGGTTTGCTTCAAGGTTTTTTAAAAAGTGCAAAAAGGGCACTCTTTATTTTACTGCAGTAAAATGCTCCAACTGATACTTGTGGATGAACAATATTAGAATACAATAAAAACATTCCCATTACTCAGACTTATGTTGGAAAGCAGTTTGGAAGGTTTAAACTCTGAATTCAGAACAAATTATCTGCTTTATTTTGAGAAGTAATTTTCTTTTTTGCAAATATTAAGTGACATATTGAGAGCACAAATACTCCGAGCTCACTGAACAGCCCTCATTTATTTCTGTCGATCAGGTCACAGGGCTTCCTTGGTCTTGRGTAGAGATTTGGAAACACTGCGCTCAAAGCCAAGGAGAACAATTATCCAAACCACCAGATCTTAAAGGACGGGCCTCCAGACAGAGTTCACTTTTCATCAAACGTCGCCACAGGAATTCCATAAAAAGTTTACCTTGTGTTTCAGTCCCAGCCTGATTGCTGGGTTAATACGGGGGCAAAAATGATTTCCAAGCACAGGGGTCTGCGGTCTGGAACGCCACTTCTTTAACTCTAGAATCTGACCATCAGGAATGATTTTTACATTACAACTTGTCTGGTTAGAGTAATAAAGTGGTAACTTGTCTCGTTTAGCCAAATAATAGATGACTGATGAAATTTCCATCGTTGTTTGACATTGATTAATGTGTCGTTGATCTTTATATTTCCATGTCGTCCTGTATTCTCAACTATAAAATGATCAAATCATTTTAACTTTTTGTTAAAATGGTTTATTTGTTGCACAGCATATTACAYAAAAAACTAAAACACATAAGAGGCTTTATGAAACTAAAGCCCGGATCAGATGTACTTGATATCTCCAAGCTGGACCTTCAGAGGCTATGACTTGGCAACTTCCTCTTCGTCGTCCTCTCGCTGCATTTGTTCGATGAGCCTCTGACGCTCGGCGGCCTGCCTCATCCTCATCATCACCACGCTCTCGTAGTCGCGCTCGTTTGTCAGGGACGCCTGTAGGAACACACAGAGCAGCAGCGTCAAACAAGGCAGCAAAAAGAAAACCAACTGATCCTGAAGTAAATCAGCAGGAGAGCCCTTTATTTAATATCCTTGGATGACGTCTGTTGAGACGTTTTATTGGAAAGTCGTAGAAAAGTTAAACATCTGCTATAAATATTGTGACAACGCTGACTTAAAGCAGACAGCGTTAAAGAACCGTCAATGTCCAACGTCTGTTTACTATCTCAGAGAAAAGAAGTCAGACAGACGCTCTTATCTAGGAAACTATTAGCATGATGACAGGGTGATCCTGTATGTGATAGCAGGCCAACAAGCAGTAATAAGGTAATACTGCAGCCTAAGGGCATTAAACCCCAGAATATGGGCTCAAATAAGACCTGACAGCTGCATGACCCATCAATGTCACWAATTTGTTTGAAGGGCTTCTGCTTGTAGAAATTTTCTGATTSTGGCACAAATCACCGAGAGCGGACGTCGGCTAATTGCTAATCAAGCAGGCGGCAATTTGTTTTGCCACACACAAAAATATACATTTCTAGAGAAAAGAGGGTAGGAAAAAAGAAATGAGYCTTTTCAGAGACAAACGTTTATTTTTTTTATACGGGAAGACTAGCTTTTTGTCTACAAAAGGAGACATTTTTTAAAACCATATCAACATTTTCCAGGCCAAGAAAATGCCTTTTTAACAAGACGGCRATTAGATGAGCATTAAAGAGCTGCTAGAGAATGAAAGAGAACAATCTGAGGAGAAGAGGTAGCCATTTTTTTTGTCAATGCACTCACAGAGCCAATGCATCTGGAAAACATCACTGGGACTTCACTATCCATGAGCTGAGAGACAGAGGGTAAATGTGGAAGGGTCTGCAAAAGGAAGTTGCCCCCCACTCCACCCCTGCATTAAGGAAAGACGCTATTACCATTCCAAAATTGTGAGCTCAAACCCTCGTCTGACACGCAACTATGAAATATCACGCAAACACCATTAGGTAAATAAAAAGCTTTTGCATCTTCAAATTAAATAAAACATTAGGAAATGTGCCAGCAACGGGGTAAAGCCTCCCTCCTGTTCTGAAAATGCTCTACCCTGCCCTCTGCTGGTCACAACAATAAAGGTCACCTAAAAGCCTACTTTCAGGTTTTTCCTTTACAAATTGTGCTCAGAGGCAGAATAAATGCCAGTGTCAAAGGGGGGATTCTGATCATTTGCAGGTGCTTTATGAGYGATGTGATGCGTCTTGAGATGAACATTGATTCCTTGCCTGGGGAGTTAACTTACATTGGACATGTTTAGCCCGTGCATCACACTGTAACTAAACCCTCCGTGTGTGCATTTTCATGCGTGACGGTGTATACTCGGTGCTGTAATGCTGGGGCCCAGCATGAGCTGGAAACCACAGAACACAAACCACGGGCCCCCCTTTGCAAAGCCAAGTGAGGAAGGCCACCGCAGAAGCAGGATGATAGTAAAACACACACACACACGCAAACATACATGCAAACAAGCTGAGGGTTAGCTGAATGACATCAGCACATGGCTGAACCGCAAAACAGCCCAACCTCTCCACCTCCGTCTGATTCCAGACTAGTTATGACATACTGAATACCACCAGCTCTGTGAGTCAGGCAGCGTCACAAACACACACACCGACACTTCGTCCCGCACACAGCAGGAAGYGTTTCACAGCGCAGGTGGCCGCAGTGTTCCCCAAACACAAGTTGTGAGATCAGCTTCACATCTCACCACTCATTTTAGCCGTGCGCGCAAGTGAGCACACGTGTGTTTATTCGATTCAAATGACGAGTTACAACACGAATAAGATGAGACTGCATCTTTGATTTAAAAAAAAGAAATTCAAATAAAACTTTTCTAATTAAAATACTTGCCATTCCACTCTCTTAACCCAATAATCAAGACTGCCAATTTGTGTTTGATAAATGGAATACTCATTAGCACCAGCAGTCATCACATATCGCTTTGTGCCAAGAAGTGACACGACAGGCTTCCAAGAGAAGAGTTGGTTTTTCCCTATCAAGCCTGCTCTGTGTTTCAGGCCAACATTTCTGCCTCTAATGCGCTGTGGTCAAGTTAATCAAGGAACTATTTATCTAGAGAATGCGTGGTGGCACGGTGCGTATTTCAGTTTGTCACTAATTTCTGGAGTATGTGATTTATGAGGGGCAAACACTTATAGACTTATATTTGGAGACCTTTTTTTTGAGTGCGAGTACCAAAGACCTCCTGCTAACTCAAAACAAACAGACAGGGGCACTGCACCATTTCCCACTGCGAATTCCTGCGCAGACAAAACCTAAAGCCTTTTTTTTTACTGTAAAGAATGAATCATAATTCATTACAAGATTCCACAGACCTATACAACCACAAAGGTTTGGTTGATTACACAATGGATTTTTGTTGGGAATGAACAAAAAAGCAAAAAGCACTTTCTGTTTCTGCATTTTCTGTTCCAACATATCTTTCTTTAAAGGGGTCATCTATAACAATGTTTCCCAAAATTGGGGTCAGGACCCAAAGCGGGGTCCTGAAACTTCAAGGT